>NC_037328.1:86770714-87070714 GCF_002263795.3 Bos taurus
AGCAGCAGCAGCAGGATGGCATACATAATGCTGTCTAAAACATTAATTCAGATATTTACTATCAGAGTTTATTATAGAATCAGAGTTACATTCTTTTAAATTTTCCTTGTCCTATCAAAAGCCAAAAAGTTGCTATATAGCTGGTAAGGATCTCTCAAACACCAAACAGCATATGGTGTTTGAGAAAGGATTCTAAGAAAGGTAAGTGAGGATTTTTTTCCTTGCCTTACTAGGTAATGAGTTTTATAATGGAAACACAATTGCAAGTTACATAATGAAGTAGGTCAGAGCTATTGATTTGCCCAGTGACAAGACTTCCTTCCTGACTGACCATACCAAAAAGATGGTAGAAAGCTAATAATGGCAAAATGTGTTACCTGAGTTTTCTACTTCTGTTCGGATTAAGCTCATTACTTCTGCACATTGAAAATGTTAGCCTAAAGCAGCTTTGTGAAGCAGCATTGCAGGTGGCCACTGCACTTGGAATCAGTGCAACAGACTTTGACTAGCTTTTGTGACTTTGGAGTCGCCATGAAAATTTCTCAGGTCCCAGTTTCATCATTTGTAATATTAGGACACTGGACTAAGCTGTAAGTTGGAAATTCAGATGCCAGTGCCTCCTGAATGAATGAGAATGATGATGCCAAACTGAAGAGCACATACCCCATCTAAAAGGGTGGACATTACTCAGATCCAACCAAGGATTGCCATGCTGAAATTTCAAGCTCATGCTGTCAAATCTTCCAGAGAATCAAAATGTGATATTTAAGTTACTTTCAGATTTTAATGTGTTGGTACAATTTTTATGAAAAATACAGTATGATCCAAGGAAGCCTTATTGATAATGAGCAGAATAGAGCCCAAGGCTATTACTCACTTCTGGACTAGATGAATCTCAAATGTGCTTCTAGTTACAACTTTTTGAAAATGATACATGGAAGCCTAAATGTGTTCTAAGATGGAGACACCTGTGCATAGTGCTGCTTCTATTCCTCCACCTGCTTTCTTCCCCAAAGGGGTTTGTATACCTTGGTTGAGGTCCAAGGAGACTGCCAATAATCTTTCTCAGCTAGGAATTTCTGCAGTAGCTTTGGCACCTTGTTTCCTGATGACCCAGATCTATGTCTTGAAACTTAAAAATTGGTGGAGCTAATCATCCCAACTTTGGATGAATTTCTATTACTTACCATTCTTACCTTAAGATTGTGTCAGTCCTTGTATTCCTCTGTACTCTGGAACCTTGTTGAAATCTCCCCTAACAACTTTTGTCTCCTCCTTGATATTTAATTAGGATTTGGAAATATTGACACCCTTAAGGTCCAGGATGCACCTTCAATCCTAGCAGATGCCACAGAAAGTGGGTTAGTTATTTCAAGTGAGTGATAGAAAGCACATTCTAGACATAGAGGGATAGGAGAAGGAACAATAGAAAACAGAGAGAAGGAACAATAGGAAATAAGAAAAATAGATGGTGCAAAGTGTTAGAAAGAGTGAGATAACACTAGAAGGGTTGGGGGCCATCTTTGCAGGGATGCCTTGAAAAAACATTTCTTACTCTGAGATGGAGATCAAATAAGAGCTTGTAAAAGCAAACTGTTGGGAAGCAAAGAGAAGATCATATGACTTGGGGTCCTCAATCTTTCCTATAAAGTCGGTGATAAGGTTTTATTCAGGAAGTGAATAGCAATAAATTACATTTAATGAGGGAGAAAACAATTGAGAAAATGTTCTCTCCAAAAATGTCATATGTAGACAAATGTGGATGATTTTTTAAAATACCAAGTAGATTTAAGAGTTAATAGATTTGAGTCAGCAAGAACCCACTGTGGAACAAACTGAACCAGCTTATTGCCTATTGCCCTTCTCTAAGAAGGTAAATCATAGCTTTAGGATAAATGAAGAATCAAAAAGAGCATAGGAGTAGGAGAAGGGAAATTTTAGTTTCATAGATCTTGGATATAGAGCTATTTTGTGGGAACCTAAGATGCAGGATGTGGTCATGTCTGTGAGTGGTTTAAATTGGAGATGAAGCCATATGTATTGAGAAGGTCAAGAAACTGTGACACCAATGGGAGAAAATACCAAAGTTTCCAAGGAATGTAGCTGTAGAGGACACCATGAGATGAGGTAGGAGGTTGTTGTACAGGTTAGTTATATTGGGGATGGCAGTAAGGAATAACAAGCTTATCCTTGGTTTGAGAATTTTGATAAATAGCATAATGGGTTGCCTCAAGGGGATAGACTTGTCAGGGAAATGGAATTGTTAGTAAAAAAAAAAAGTACCATCTCATTTTGGGGGAGAAAGTAAAAAGAGTGACCCAATATTGTTTCCTGGCAACAGGGTAGGGTTTTAATGGAAGGAGAAAGCAGAGGATCATGGAAGAGATCCAGCAAGCAGTAGTTTTTAAATCAGACAGAGTTGGGTTTGAATCTGATCCTGCCACTTACTAGCTGCAGGGTTGATCCAGTTTTAGAATCCCACTTTAAGAATAATATAAGCAGTGACATTAGCAAGATGGCAAACTCATAAGTCTCATGCCTCCACAAAAACAATAATTTAATAACTACTCATAGATGAAAACAGATCTGGAGAGCTATGGACTACAATTAAGAAACTGTAGCAGAATAGTTGAGCAATAAAGTTGAGGATGGCTGTGTTGGAAAGCACTTTACCTGCACCTCGCATCCTCCATCCTGGCACAGCCTGGGGCCAAAAGGGATCCCCTGGACTGAAAACTCTCTCATGGGAGTAAAGGAAACCAGAAGGGCCCCAGCAACCTTCACCACAAAGAACAGCTGATCCCAGCTGACAGAGCTTCTTAGAGTCATGCTAAGCAAGAGCTGTATGTGTCTGTATGCTTACTAAGCAAGAGCTGTCACTGCATCCCTCTAGGGCCAGAGCTGCCACACCCTACTCTCCTTCACTGCAGTCTACTCAGTCCTGGTGCCACAGCATGGGCACCCATGTCCCAGACGCTAGCATTGCTAGCACTGTGCATATACCTTTGTCCCTGACCTTGGCACCAAGAAAGAGCCCCTTGGCACCGAGAAAGAGCCCCTTGGCAATAACTTATTCCCAGCAGCATTCACACTGTGAACATCTGCAGTGCAATTGAACTTAAGTTGTTATCAACTTAAAATAGAAAGTTATAACGACAGGATATTTTATGCAAGCCTGGAACTAATCACAAAGAAAAAAAAAAAAAAACCTGTAATAGGTACACAGAAGATACAGAGAAAAGAATCAAAGCATATCGCCCCCCAAAAAATATCATCAGATAACAAAGGAAGACAGCAAGATAGGAAGAGAAGAATAAAACAGCTGCAAAACAAAAAACAATTAACATAACAGAAATAGTAAGTCCTCACTTATCAGTAATTATATTGAATAGATTAAACTGTTTAATCAAAAGGCATAAAGTAGCCAAATAGATTTTTTTTTAAAGAGCCAGAGTCTACAAAAGACTCACTTTAGATTTGAAGACACTCAGGTTGACTGTGAAAGGATTGGAACAGATATTCCGTACAAATGGTAACCAAAAAGAGGGGAAGAGAGGCTATGCTTGCATCAGACAAAATAGATATTAAGTTAAAAACTGCCTCTAGAGCCAAAGAAGGTCATTATGTAATGATTAAGAGGTCAGTTCAACAGGTAGATATGACAATTATACAGCAATTCAAATACAGTTAACAATACTTTACTGTATACTTGAAATTTGCTAATAGCATAAATCTAAGTGTTCTCACAACACATGCACAAAGAAAGTGGTAGCTATGTCGGGTAGCTTGGTTGTAGCAGTTATTTCACAATGTGTACATATATAAAACATCAAATTGTATAGTTTTTATTTGTCAATTATGCATCAAAAAATGGGAAAAAAAGAAAAATAATACAAAATATGAAACTAAAATTAGAACCAATGTGAATTTTTATTTTGAACAAAATCATAATACACTTAAAAAATTTAAAGCTAACAAATACCAAAAACATTCCAATTTTCAGAAAGATAACAATATATATATATTTTTTAATAACTACCTAACAACTATATACACTACGTGATTCCCATAGTGCTTTCTTTCATACATTTCTGTAGGACATAAAATTCTTTAGCCATTTCTTCTTATACAGTAGTTTAGCAATATCATTTTCTATTATAAGAATAGAAATGCAATTCAATCCTTCGTATAGCATGGTTGCTATAAACTTTTTAAATAATTGCTAAGAAAAATGTCTTTTTCCTTCATAAGTCATTATTGATATTGTCATATCGATTTGTAGAGTTTTTGCCAAATTTGGGAAAACCTGAATTAATCCTCCCATATGTGAATTTAAGATTTGGAAGCATTCCCACAGACTAGCTTTTGTGTCTGTAGACCTTAAACCTTGCCTCTCCTCTGTTGCTTTGTTGTTTAGTTACTAAATTGTGTCCAACTCTTTGCAATCCCATGGACTGTGTAGCCCGCCAGGCTCCTTTCTGTCCATGGAATTCTCCAGGCAAGAATACTGGAGTAGGTTTCCATTTCCTTCTCCGGGGAATCTTCCTGACCCAGGGATCGAACCTGGTCTCCTGCTTTGGCAGGCGGGTTCTTTACCACTGAGCCACCAGGGAAGTCCCAAACTAAGTACAGCTCTCAACTTGCCTGTATCCATCTCCCCAAAAAGTTTATGGCCACTCCAGTCCCATGAGAGAGTGTGTGATGGTGAGGAAGTTGTAGTGGAAAGAGAAAATAGTCTTAACTGATTTCTATTAAAATTCCTTACTTTTGATGATTTAGTGAAAACATGACCATATGAATGCACGCTATGACTTCTCACAGAGCCTTTGAAATGGAGGAGCTAAAGCCTAACCTGCATCAACTTCATAGAAAATCACCTGTTGGGTAGTTAGGGACCTCATAGCAGATACACAACTTTTCTAGAATCTATTCTGCATGTTATATGACAGATGAATTAAAAGAATGTATATAAAGTGCCAGTGCCCAGCGTATAGTAAATTATCAATAAAGGGCAAATAAAAAGTAATTAGTATATTTTGCAAACCAGTGAGTCTTTTGTGTTGATTATAGTAGGTGCCATTCAAACACTCAAAGGCTATGAACATTTGTTGTTTTTATGGTTTGTTTTCATTTAAAGCTAGAGTAGATTATTTGGGTACTTTTTACACATCCCCTTAGAACTAGGGGCACCATGGAGTTATTATAATGCAGAACTTGGAATCACCAGGGATTGGGGTGGGGGGGACAGTTTAGAGCAGAGCAGTAGAGGCAAAACAGCTTAAGTCCATAAGGAAATCCTATCTCCTAAAGGATTTCTTCTCCTTTTACTCTGCCAGCTGCATAGGTACACATACTCAGATATGAGTATTTGTCATATCTTCAGATTCCTGATAGAAGGTCAGGAATAAACGAATACATGTATGAACAAACACCCATTTTTTGAGTAGCTTTCCTGTGTCAGTCATTGTCCTGGACCTTCTCCTATTTGCCATCTCAGTTAAACTTCACGGGAAGTCTGTGCTTGTGAGGGTCCTCAATGTACAGATGAAGAAACAAACAAGGAGAGGTGATCAGCCTCCTCAGCCCTCACTTGGAGTGTTTTTTGTAGAAGTGGAAAAGCCCAGGGGGAGAGAAGCTCTTCTCCATCTGCGTGGTTCTCAGTCACACCACAGAAAGGCAAGAACCAGCTGGCCTGGTCCTCCTCCTCCTTGTCCAGGTCCTGGGGCAAAGCCATCACTCTAAGTCACTTTCCAGAATTCTGTGTGTCAGGCCAAGAGGGCAGGGCTAATTCCCATTAAAAAAAGAGTAAATGCCATGAACAAAATGGGAGTGGGAATAGGTTAAAGGGTTGGGAAAGAGAAAGCAATGCTATTTTCAACATACAGTGACTGTTGAATGGAAGTCCACATATTCTTGATCAATAAAAATACAGTTTTGGATAACACTAGGAGCATTTTTCTTACCTCCCCCAGCCCAAATTTTGAAGTAGCATCAGTCAAAATACCTGCTTTATTTTAGTTTTCTTAAATATAATTTATATAATTTGAACATATGAAAATCTGTGTGTTTTTAAAAATAGATTAAAATTCCTTTATTTTGTTGACTAAAGGAGTTGTTATAAAATACCTCTAACTAATCAAAATGCAAAAGTAGGAAGTCAAGATATGCCTGGAGTAACAGGCAAGTTTGACCTTGGAGAACAAAATAAAGCAGGTCAAAGGTTAACCGAATTCTGCCAAGAGAATACACTAGTCATAGGAAATACACTTTTTCATAAACACAAAAGCCAGCTTTACACATGGACATCCCCAAATGGTCAATACCGAAATAAAATTGGTTACATTCTTTGTAGCCAAAGATGGAAAAGCTGTATACAGTCAGCAAAAACAAGACCTGGAGCTGACTGTGGCTCAGATAATCAGCTTCTCATAGCAAAATTCAGGCTTCAGTTCAGTTCAGTGACTCAGTCATGTCCAACTCTTGGCGACCCCATGGACTGCAGCACACGAGGCCTCACTATCCATCACCAGCTCCCAGAGTTTACTCAAATTCATGTCCATGAGTTGGTGATGCCATCCAGCCATCTCATCCTCTGTTGTTCCCTTCTCCTCCCACCTTCAATCTTTCCCAGCATCAGGGTCTTTTCAAATGAGTCAGTTCTTTGCATCAGGAGGCCAAAGTATTAGAGTTTCAGCTTCAACATCAGTCCTTCCAATGAATATTCAGGACTGATTTCCTTTAGGATGGACTGGTTGGATCTCCTTGCAGTCCAAGGGACTCTCAAGAGTCTTCTCCAACACCACACTTCAAAAGCATCAATTCTTCCACACTCAGCTTTCTTCACAGTCCAACTCTCACATCCATACATGACCACTGGAAAAACCATAGCCTTGACTAGATGGACCTTTGTTGGCAAAGTAATGTCTCTGCTTTTGAATATGATATCTAGGTTGGTCATAACTTTTCTTACAAGGAGTAAGTGTCTTTTAATTTCATGGCTGCAGTCACCATCTGCAATGATTATGGAGCCCCAGAAAATAAAGTCTGCCACTGTTTCCACTGTTTCTCCATCTATTTGCCATGTTTCCCTGTGGTCATGTATGGATGTGAGAGTTGGACTGTGAAGAAGGCTGAGCACCGAAGAATTGAAGCTTTTGAACTGTGGTGTTGGAGAAGACTCTTGAGAGTCCCTTGGACTGCAAGGAGATCCAACCAGTCCATTCTGAAGGAGATCAGCCCTGGGATTTCTTTGGAAGAAATGGTGCAAAAGCTGAAACTCCAGTACTTTGGCCACCTCATGCGAAGAGTTGACTCACTGGAAAAGACTCTGATGCTGGGAGAGATTGGGGGCAAGAGGAGAAGGGGATGACAGAGGATGAGATAGCTGGATGGCATCACTGACTCGATGGACCTGAGTCTGAGTGAACTCCGGGAGTTGGTGATGGACAGGGAGACCTGGCGTGCTGCGATTCATGGAGTCTCAAAGAGTCGGACACAACTGAGCGACTGATCTGATCTGATGGGACTGGATGCCATGATCTCCGTTTTCTGAATGTTGAGCTTTAAGCCAACTTTTTCACTCTCCTCTTTCACTTTTATCAAGAGGCTGTTTAGTTCTTCTTCATTTTCTACCATAAGGATGATGTTAATTCAGGTTTAAACTATAGGAAACCAGGAAAAGTGATAGGCCAGTCAAGTATGACTTAAATCTAATCCCATATGAATTTGCAGTAAAGATAATGAGTAGATTCAAGGGACTAGATCTAGTTAAAAGTATGCCTAAAGAACTATGAACAGGGGTCCGTAATATAGTATAGGAGGTGGCGAACAAAACCATCCCAAAGAAAAATAAAAGCAAGAAGGCAGAGTGATTATCTGAGGAGCCTTTACAAATAGCAGAAGAATGAAGAGGAGTGAAAAGCAAGGGAGAGAGGGAAAGGTACATCTAATTAAATGCAGAGTTCCAAAAAATATCTAGAAGAGACAAGAAGGACTTCTTCAATGAACAATGCTTAATAACAGAAGAAACAACAAAAGGGAACAGATTAGAGATCTCTTCAGGAAAATTTGAAGCACCAAGGGAGCATTCTGCCCAAACATGGGCACACTAAAGGATAAAAATGGTAGAGACCTAGTAGACACTGAAGAGATCAAGAAGAGATGGAGAGAATATATGGAAGAACTGTATGAAAAGTATCTTAATGAACCAGATTACTATGATGGTGTGGTTAGTTACTAGAGTCATAAATTCTGGAGAGAAAAGTCAAATGGACTTCAGGAAGCACTAAGCTAGTGGATGTGATGAAATTCCAGCAGAACTATTCAAATCCCTAAAGAATGATACCAACAAGGTTTTACATTCATTATGTTAGCAAATCTGGAAGACCCAGCAGTGGCCACAGGATTGGAAAAGGTCAATCCTCATCCCAACTCCCAAGAAGGGTAGTACCAAAGACTATACTAGCCACTGGACAATTGCACTTAGTTCCCATGGTAGTGAGTTAGTGCTAGTCGCTCAGTCGTGCCCGACTCTTTGCGACCCCATGGACTGCAGTCCCCCACACTCCTGTGTCCATGAGATTTTCCAGGCAAAGATACTGGAGTGGGTTACCATTTCCTTCTCCAGGGGATCTTCCCAATCCAGGGATCAAACCAGGGTCTCCTGCACTGCAGGCAGATTCTTTACCGACTGAGCTACAAGGGTAGTAAGGTCATGCTTAAAATCTTGCATGGTAGGCTTCAGCATGATGTGAAACAAGAACTTCCAGATGTCCAAGCTGGATTTAGAAAAGGAAGAGGAACTAGAAATCAAATTGCCAACATTCACTGGATTATAGAGAAAGCAAGGGAATTTCAGAAAAACACCTATCTGTTTCATCGACTATGCTAAAGTCTTTGACTGTGTAGACCATGCAAACTGTGGAAAGCTCTTAGAGAGATGGGAATACCAGACCATCTTATCTGTCTCCTGAGAAACCTGTATGTGGGTAAAGAAGCAATGGTTAGAACCCTGTATGAAACAACTGGTTGGTTCAAGATTGGGAAAGGAGTACGACAGGGGCTGTCTGCTGTCACCCTGTTTGTTTACCCTATACACTGAGGACATCATGAGAAATGCCAGGCTGGATACAAGCTGGAATCAAGATAGGCAGAAGAAACCTCTACAATCTCATGTATGTAGATGATACCACTCTAATGGAAGAAAGTGAAGAGGAACTAAAGAGCCTCTTGATGAGGGTGAAGGAGGAGGTGAAAGAGCCATCTTAAGACTAAATATTAAAAGACAAAGATCATGGCATCTGGCCCCATTACTTCATAGCAAATAGAAGGGGATGAGGTGGAAGTAATGGCAGATTTCCTCTTCTTGGGCTCCAAAATCACTGTGGATGGTGACTGCAGCCATTAAATCTGAAGATAGGCAAATTTTCTTGGCAGGAAAGCTAAGACAAACTTAGACAATGTGTTGAAAATCAGAGACATTACTCTGATGACTAAGAACCATATAGTCAAGGCTATGGTCTTCCCAGTGGTCATGGGTATGGTTGTGAGAGCTTGACAGTAAAGAAGGCAGAATGCCAAAGAACTGATGCCTTAGAACTGTGGTGCTGAGGAAGAGTCCTGAAAGTACCTTGGACAGCAAAGATTTCAAACCAGTCAATATTAAGGGAGATAAACTCTGAATATTCACTGGAAGGACTGATGCTGATGCCATAGCTCCAGGATTTTGGTCATCTGATGTGAACAGATGACTCATTGGAAAAGTCCCTGATGCTGAGAAAGACCAAGGGCAGAAGCAGAAGAGGGCTTCAGAGCATGAGATGGCTGGACGGCATCACCAATGCAATGAACATGAACTTGGGAAAACTCCAGAAGATAGTGAGGGACAGGAAGGCCTGGCATGTTGCAGTCCATGGGGTTACAAAGAGTCGGACATGACTGGGTGAGTAAACAACAACATAAGGGCAGTTTTCTTACCTTCCCTAGCCCAAACCTTGAGGTAGCATCAGTCAGAATAGCTGTTTTATTTTAGTTTTTTAAAATATAATTTATATAATTCTAACATATGAAAATCTGTGTTTTTAAAATAGGCTAAAATGCCTTTATTTTTTTGACTAAAGGAGTTATCATAAAATACCTTTAACTATTCAGTACCCTCAGAACATTTCATTTCTTGAGGATTTGTCTATTACCATAAGCAGCAAGGTATACTGTACATCAAACTGACTGTACATTGAGCTGTGGGTGTCTCTCATGCCATTAATGATGGGACCTGTATCTCAGGGCTGAGAAGAAAAGTGAAAAAGTACTGGAATAATTTTATTCCTGCCCTTTACCACTACCTCAGACTCTGACCATCAGATCTCTATGCCGCTGGCCACCACTCCCATTTCTTGTCCTACTCACATAAGAGGTGAGGAGGCAAAGGAAGAGGCCCTGTTACATGTGAGTGGGAGAAAGGGTGAATGCCACTGGTTGTGTTCCCGAGAAGCAGGTCCTTAGATATCAAAACATCTATGAAAGAAAGGGAAGGGGGAGAAAACAAGATTGGGCAAGGGGAGATTTCAGATCATGATACAGGTCTGGCATGATCTCTGCCAACTTTGTGGAGCTCCAGAGCAAATATTGACCATCAGAGGAATTCTGAATTATGCAGAAATATTCTCCCAACTTGCTCAGTCATTGTCGGCCAGTTTTTCCAGGAAGAGTGAGGCCCTGGCTGTCTGCAGTTGAGGCAAACTTTGAAGAAGCCAGTGATTTGAGGCTTTCTACTCACGATTGCTCCCTACAGTAAGGCGGAAATTCATTCCTGGAAGAAGGATATGGGCAGCTCATTTCTGTGTCTATCATAGTCCCTCTTGGATCTCCTTCTCCACTCGTTTTGGCAGCAGATTCTCGGGGATTTTGATGGACCTCTTTCCTGAGAGAAACTTGGAAAAGAGACATTAGTAGTACGAACTGTAGCTGCCATAGCTAAAGTAGGTACCAACAACTGGTACTCACAGTCTCCATCCTCCACTCTACTTTCCAGGACCTCCTCACTTTAAGTACTACATCAACTCTTCTCTACAGCATAACTGGTAGCATTACCCAAACCCTTATTCCTGAGGGATCTAAGCCCATCTGAATGTCCCACCTTGGGCCAAGATGATTGTCCTCTTACACCCTGCCTTGTGGAGTCATTGGATGGAGACAGCCCTGAGAAGAGTAGCACCCTGGGTTCTCTGCTGCCAACACAGATCCTAAAAGACCAATGGATAGAGGCTCCCTGCTGATCACATTCCCTGCATGTGACAGCAAGTCCTTCCTTGGAAGCAGAGCTAAGCAGTACATTTCCACATCAGTGATTGGGGGATGCTATTTTAAGTATCTCTCACAAAATAATAAGAAAAATATGATTTATGCTAAAATAATTCATCTATTATTCAATATTTGTATATTTTTCTTTTTTAAGTTAAAAAGAATGATATTCTTGATTAAAAGCTTAGGTTTATCTTTAAATTCACATATTTCTAGGTTACTAGGTGGAACAGAAGATGAGGAAATAACCATCTGGCTCTTTAATAAGTGTGAGTTTTTTATTTAGTAGGTGGTGGTTGTGTTAAAGAATGCAGGCCCTTTGGGGTGTCTGTCTACATTCCTTAAAAAGGAGACACAAATTCCAAAATAGTCTTGTTTGGCTGTTTAAGAGTCAGTTATTTTTCTGATAACTAATGCTTCAGAGTGAAACATAAAGTCCTGGTAAAACTGAATGAGTGAATGGTAGGGATATGTGGTAAACCAGAAGAACAAGAAGATGAATTTCCAGACATGACTGTTAAAAAAAAAAAAAAAGCCTCAAGTGATGGGGACCATCCTCAAGAGAGGGGAGAATGAAAAATGAATTCATTCTTTAATAAACAGGCATCAGTGTCAGAAAGGAACAGACTCTTAACCGGGACTAGTGCAAAACCTAACTCTCTGGGAAGAGGCTCTGCTCTGTGGGAGCCATCCAGTGAGCTCACCTCAATGTGAACACAATGACTCTTGCAGTTGTTTGAACAAGCAGTAGTATGACACAAGTGTGGAGCCTAAAAGAGACTAGAGTCTTATGAAGTAATTGGTAGGACCGAGCTGGAAATAGCACATTTATCACTATCAGTATAGTTAGCCAACTTCAGTGGCTTGGAAAAACATGGGTATGTATAACATATATATATACATACTTGGTATAGGCATTTATACAAACTTTGCAGATAAATTCCAACATTTGTTTCATAAGAGAACATAGATACAAATATATTATACAGAAATCTACATCTTGGCAAATTAACCAGTCTTGCTCTGTTGACTAAATGAGTCCTATCTAAGTCTTGAAAACAAATTAACCTTTAAAACCTATAGTGTCAAACTTTTGGTAGAATTCTTTAAGGACAAGGACTTTGTTGAAATTCTCAGGGTCGTGCTTGGCATGTTATAGTAATTCAATAAATATTCACTGTATGAAGGATACATGGATGATGAATGAATGATATTTGATTAAGTACCTGTAGAATAGGGAAGTGACTCAATTTTTAGAAGCTTATGATATACTTCATTTAGTTCAAATCATTAGGAATGGCTACAATGATACAGATTGTAAGAACTGGAATGGTCTTTATCCATGCTTCCCTGGTGACTCAGAGGTTAAAGCGTCTGCCTGGAATGAGGAAGACCTGGGTTCGATCCCTGGGTCAGGAAGATCCCCTGGAGAAGGAAATGGCAACCCACTCCAGTACTCTTGCCTGGAGAATCCCATGGAGGGAGGAGCCTGGTAGGCTACAGTCTATGGGGCCTCAAAGAGTCGGACACGACTGAGAGACTTCACTTTACTTTCACAACCCAGGAAAAGAAAATGGCATCCCACTCCAGTATGCTTGCCTAGAAAGTTCCATGGACAGAGGAGCCTCACATGCTACAGTCCATGGGGTTGCAAAGAGTCAAACATGACCAAATGATGAGCGTGCCCACAATTTGGAACTGTCTAGTTAAATTCTCTTATTTTACTCACGAGACAAGTGAAGCTTAGAGGAGTGAAATGACTCACATAGGATCAATCTGTGATCTAACCTGTTCTAGACTCCAGGTATTCTGACTTTGATTCACAGTGCTACCAGATGGTTATTAATAGATCTTATATTGGTTCCACATAGATATGTTCATCTGTATAATACCATGCTGGAGAAAGAGAGAGAATTTATGCAATATTTCTTCTGTTTTTATAATTGACATAGCATCATATGAATTTCACATGTATACCATAAAGGTTTGATTTTACCTTATGTTGACTTTACCTTTACTTTATGTTGTGAAATGATTGCCACAATAAGTATAGTTAATGTCCATCATCTCATACTGATACAATAAAAAGAAGAAAGAAAGAGTCTGATTCCATTTAGATTTCTTCTTGTTTCCCCCTACAACATTATGTGTATAAGGGTGGTCAACTGACTATGCATATGCATAGGAACCCCTGTCTTCTTCTCCTTTTACCATTTCTTTCTGGCCTGGAGTATTTTCTTTTTGTGGATATTTTAGAGTTAACTTCATTTTGGATTCTAGCAAACCTGATCATTGAAAACAGGTGAGGCCCTGTCTCAGGTGCCTGTTCTGTTTACAGTTTCCACACAACAAACATTTCAGTCTTTTGCAGGTGCAGTTACTAGATTTAAGCCATATTGTGTCATGCACTTTGCTGTTCACTTTCCATCTCAAATGCCCTCTGCAGCTAACCTTTTAACAGAGTGCCTTCTGTCATCATTAAAGGATCCACAGAACTCTGTCACAGAATAATAACCTTGGCGTCCCAGTGCCAGGTGCCAAACCCCTCTCTGCATCCCATTATAGAATTTGGTTCTCTCTGGTACTTAGTCACTTGGAAGTGGAAGCTGGCCTTCAATAACCTTTCTATTTTTAATTGCAGTCTTATTTTCCTTCTCCCATTATTTCTCATCTCCTTAGCTCTGTGATGCCTTGGTTCAGGTCAGGCTCAGCTCAACTTCCACTTTCTTCACTTAACCTCTCAATTCTCCTGACAGCTCATTCTTTTCCTTTGTCAAAGCTGTACTTTGAAGAATGTTCTCAGTCTATAATTGGTGTTTTGGTTCATGATTAGGCAAAGGTATGTATTTTATTTCTGATTATAAAGTACTAGTTTATAACGTGAAAGAAAATATTTATGGAGCAGGTACTGCTGTAAGCTTGGTGATGAAGCACTCAACAACATTGCCCCTATCCTCAGTGCAGCTTACATCTTAAGGGGAAGGTAGATTATAAATGTACATATATACATTCAATGTTGAGTTTTAAACTAACTTTTTCACTCTCCTCTTTCACTTTCATCAAGAGGCTGTTTAGTTCTTCTTCACTTTCTGCCATAAGGGTGGTGTCATCCACATATCTGGGGTTATTGATATTTCTCCCAGCAATTTTGGTTCCAGCTTGTGTGTCATCCAGCCCAGCATTTCTCATGATGTACTCTGCAGTTAATAAGCAGGGTGACAACATACAGCCTTGATGTACTCATTTCCCAATTTGGAACCAGTCTGTTGTTCCAAGTCCAATTCTACTGTTGTTTCTTGACCTGCATACAGATTTATCAAAAGGCAGGTCAGGTGGTCTGTTATCCCCATCTAAGAATTTTCCACAGTTTCTTGTGATCCACACAGTCAAAGGCTTTGACGTAGTCAATAAAGCTGAAGTAGTTGTTTTTCTTGAACACTTTTGCTTTTTCGATCGATGATCCAGCAGATGTTGGCAATTTGATCTCTGGTTCCTCTGCCTTTTCTAAATCCAGTTTGAACATCTGGAAGTTTACGGTTCACATACTGTTGAAGCCTGGCTTGGAGAATTTAAAACTCAACATTCAGAAAACTAAGATCATGGCATCCAGTTCCATCACTTCATGGCAAATAGATGGGAAAACAATGGAAACAGTGAAAGACTTTATATTTTGGGTCTCCAAAATCACTGCAGATGGTGACTGCAGCCATGAAATTAAAAGACGCTTACTCCTTGGAAGAAAAATTATGACCAACCTAGAAGACATATTAAAAAGCAGAGACATTACTTTGCCAACAAAGATCTGTCTAGTCAAGGCTATGGTTTTTCCAGTAGTCAGGTATGGATGTGAGAGTTGGACTATAAAGAAAGCTGAGCACTGAAGAATTGATGATTTTGAACTGTGGTGTTAGAGAAAACTCTTAAGGATCCCTTGGACTGCAAGGAGATTCAACTAGTCCATCCTAAAGAAAATCAGTCCTGAATATTCATTGGAAGGTGAAACTCCAATACTTTGGCCACCTGATGGGAAGAACTGACTCATTGGCAAAGACCCTAATACTGGGAAAGATTGAAGGTGGAGGAGAAGGGGATGACAGAGGATGAGATGGTTAGATGACATCACCGACTCAATGGACATGAGTTTGAGTAGGCTCTGGGAGTTGGTGATGGACAGGGAGGCTTGGCATGCTGCAGTCCATGGAGTTGCAAAAAGTCAGACACAACTGAACGACTGAACTGAACTGAACTGATATACATTCAATGTATATACATGTATATACATATTCAGTTGAAATGAGGTAGTGATAGTTCTATAAAGGAAAATAAAGCAGCAGGAGAAAATAGGTAAGAACAGAGAGTTGAAGGAGTAATATTCTAGGTAGAATCAGGAGACTCTCTCTAAGAATTTGACTCTGTGTAGGGATGAAATGAAAAACTATATCTGAAGGGACCTGGACAAGTGTGTGCCAGGAAGAGGGACTAACAAATGCAAAGGTGGGAACAATCATGATCACTTCAAAGATGAACAAGTGTAAGACGTGGATGATCAAAAGCTGGAGAAGTAGGGCGGAACCAGATCTCACACAGCCCAGGGAAAGATGTGAGGAAGCCATTGGAGAAGAAATACAGAACAACATGGTCTGAATTGTGTACTACTAAAACTATTCTAGCTGTGGTGCATTGAATTGACCTGGGGGAGTTGGGTGGGGAGAAGGTTTGGGCAAGAATGGAAACCGAGAAGCCAATCTGTGGCTATTGAAGTAAATCTAGATAAGATTTTGGAAGATGGCAATAGAGCTTATCAGAAGTGGTCAAATTCAGGATGTATTTTGCTCTAAAGAAAGGAGGTAAGGATGACTCTTAGTTTTGGGGCCTGAGCAAAAGGAGAATGGAGAGGTCATTAATAATTTGTGAAAGCTGGGCAGAGTGCATCTGTGTGGTTTGTGTGGTGGGAAGGAAAGAAATTCGAGTCCTAATTAGATGTAAATTTGAGATGCTGGACTTGAATTTTCGAGGGAATAACCAATACAATATTGTAAAGTTAAAAAAAAAATCTTAAAGTGCTCTAATTCAAAGGAAAATACCTATTAACATTGAAGTTTTTCTTTATAAGTGTATTTACTTTATATTTTTATTTAGCTTCAAGCCCACCTTATTTCAAAAGAATTGTGTTCTTTGAACTCATATACAAAGCTATGTTGTATTAGATAATGTTCTGATGTGTAAAGGGAATTTTCTGAAAAGTTCCTCTGTGCAAACTAAAAGTATCTATGCAAGTTTTAAATATGTAAGAGAGTTTGACAAGACACCAAGAAAGCCCAGGCCTTAATGTTTTCAAAAGGGGTCTGATAGTCACCCAATGAAAGTACAGTGTGGGAACACTGGTAGTAAAGGCTGGATATGCAAGCCCCTCCATTCCTTCAGCTATTGATGTTTAATATTAATAAGGGTTAGAACAGGATGAGGTCAGCTTCATAAGGAGCTATGTGGGGATCTGAGGAGAAGCTGGTATTGATTTTTAGAAGCTTGGAAGCTATAATGGTTGCATTAGAAGCACCCTGAACTGAGAGTGAGGAGACCTGCCCCCCTGGTCACACAGTACTGTGAAATCATTTTCCTGCTGTGTGACCTTCTATCCCACGGTCTCCCTGGAATTCAGTTTCCATACATTTGAAGCAGTGTCAAAACTTGACACTTGTAGGACTATTTAAAGGATTTGATAAAATAATGAATAGGAAATACTTCAAGGGTAATGAAGCAATAAAAACTATATTTTATATATAATGCAAACCATATATATCATACAAAGGTAAATTTATGAATAACCTGTGAGTTATACAAGAATCATATTCCTTTTATGCCATACATGTAGATATGTTAGTGGCATGATTACATACATAAAAGTTCATCAACCTTTTTACACTAAGAACTGCAAAATTACACATTACCTGGAATTAAGGTTATAATTTTCTCATATATTAATCTCAGAATGCATATAATTATAAATAAAATGATATGTCACAATATGCATTATGTCCTACTGACGTAAGTAAATAGACACGGTAACCATTGATGAGTCTCTATTATGAGAACTAGTGGGTTAGAAAGGTCTCAGTGGGTGATTTAATCTGAGCATTCACTACTAACCAAACATTTTTCCAGGTACCTCTGATACCTAGATAATTTTTAATAATTTTCCAGTGAGATGCCTGCATAAATATTGAGTCAGCAAAAAAGTTCATTTAGGTTTTTCCATAACATTTTACAGACAAACCCAAACAAAATATTTGGCCAACCCATACAAATTATGTAATTCCTATTTAGGTAAATTGAGACCATTTTTGAAGATGTGTATGTGTATGTATGTGTGTATGTCTAATATGTCTCTTTCTTTCACATAACATTATATAAATTCTACTTTGATTATAAATATCATCAAAAACTATGGAAAAAGATATGCCTTGATTAGACTTAATGGAGATTCAAGGGTAGTGCTGGTTTATAACCTAAAAAACTTTCTAAGTCTTAAAATTTTTAATTTTATTTCATAACCTCACAGAGGGTAATATGGGGCCTTTCTACAGTGAACACTGAATAAACATGAAAATAGACTTGTTACTCAATAAAATGGAACAAGTTTTTTAAAAAGTAAATGTACCTATACCAGCTGGTACATTGAATAAAGCATACAAAAATTGCTTCACTTGTTTGTCTTTATAACGCCTTATTCAAAAAAATTCTTGAAATTATTTATGAAACAATGTCAGTAAAAGTAAAAGTGATGTGATTAACGAAATGAATTTAAAGGGAAAATGGTAGGCAGAGATCTCAAAGCTGAGAGGCAATGATATTACAAAAAAAAAAAAAAACTGCTGAAATATCTTGCTAGAGATGTGTTTGTTCATGATTTGGTTCTGAGTTTCCTATAAGGCCCCCACCAAAGGAAACGATTCCTGAGTCAGTGACAATTTTATAAAAGCAGATAATATAGAAATTTCTTTGGTTGTGTTTTGTTTCCCCCTAAGAAACACATTTGTTGTAAGTAAATATAACTTGAATGGTGTAGGCCTTTTCCTTTTCCCACTTAAAATGTTGTGGTTATCAGTTTGATAATGAGTTTTTAAATTGAGACTCAACCTTTATAATCTATTGCTGCCACAAAGATCACCTGTGACTTAATAGGCACTTTCAAAAAGCAGAGACAATATGACTTGACTTGGTGGGTGATGACCTAGAAATTTATGATGAACAAAACACAGGTAAGTAGGAAACGCTTGCAGCAGAGAGGATATCAAGCTAAAATTTGAAAATATCTGACACCATTGTTTATTACTAGTTTTATAATCACCCCAAAGGGGAGAAACTTTCTTATTCTGTATGTTTTCATCTGAAAAATTCTGATTTTGAAGTAGATGACATTTAATCTACCTTGCTAGTTGTGAGAATCTGTTTGCACTTACACTCTGGACTCAGATGAACAAAATGGGTTGCCCTGAAAAAGGAAAACAGTGTTCAGTATGATTGTGAGTGCCAGAGTACCAGAAAGATAACAATGGCTCATTGAATGCCTTAATGTATTAATTCTATAATATTTTAAAATGTTTAATTTTTGTATAAAGATTTTAGACATAGTTTTTCCTGTATAGCAACTCTTCATTTTCTGACTTCTTGCTCTGAATATCATCAATTGGGAAACTGTACTGGTACATGCAGCTGAAAAATCAAACTCTTCAAATCCTCCCATCCATTACAAGGCCCACCACACACTCTCAGGTTCTTCACCTTACCATAAAAATTTAGAAAACTGGAAAAAATAAGAAGATAAAACGGAAAGTGTTATTTTATAAAAAACATTTCAAGCTGTCAAATAAGTAAAAGATCTACTTGCTGGGAGATAAAGACAACTGTTCTGTCTTCATATATCCATTTTTTTTATATCAACAGGTTTATGGAATTATTTTGCCTACCAGAAAGCTAGTAGAGCTCATCTATGAATTCAGTAAAGTTTCTGGATACAAAACTAATATATAGAATCTATTGCATTTCTATATATTTACAATGAAATATCAGAAAGAGAAATTAAAGAAGAAATCCCATTTACCATCATAGCAAAATGAATAAAATACCTGGGGAAAAAAATCTACCTAAGGAGACAAAGGACCTATACTCTGAAAACTGTAAGACATGAATGAAAGAAATTGAAAACAGCACAAACAGATGGAAAGATATACCATGTTAATGTTCTTGGACTGGAAAAATTAATATTGTTAAAATGACCATACTACCCAAGGCAGTCTATAGATTCAGTGCAATCCTTAGTAAATTACCAATGATATTTTTCATAGAATTAGAACAAAAAAAATTGTTTTTTAATTTGTATGGAAACACAAAAGTCCCTGAATAGCCTAAACAATCTGGAGAAAGAAGAATAGACCTAGAGGAATCAGGCTCCCTGACTTCAGTCCATACTACAAAGCTACAGTAATCAAAATACTATGGTATTGGCACAATCAGACACATAGATCAATGGAACAGGATGGACAGCCCAGACATAAACTTGCACACTTAATCTGTGACAAAGCAGTGAAGAATACACAGTGGAGAAATAAAAAGAAAACAGTCTCTTTAACAAGTAGGGCTGAGAAAACTGGACAGCTACAGATAAAAGAATAGAGATGATTTGAGAGAGTAGCAATGAAATGTGTATATTACCATATGTGAAATAGATTACCAGTCCAAGTTCAATGCATGAAACAGGACACTCAAAGCCAGTGTACTGGGACAACCCTGAGGGAGGGGATGGGAAGGGAGGTGGGAGGGGGGTTCAGGATGGGGGACACATGTACACCCATGGCTGATTCATGTCAATGTATGGCAAAACCACTACAACACTGTAAAGTAATTAGCCTCCAATTAAAATAAATAAATTAATTTTTAAAAAAGAATACAATTAGAACATTCTCTAACCAAATACAAAATAAAAACCTCAAAATGAATCAAAGACTTAAATGTAAGACCAGATACTATAAAACTCATAGAGAAAAACATAAACAGAACACACTGACATAAATTACAGCAATATTTTTTGGTTCCCTATCTTAGAGTAATGGAAATGTAAACAAAAATAAACAAATAGGGCCTAGGCAAACATAAGCTTTTTCATAGCAAAGAAAACCATAAACAAAACAAAAGGACAACCTACTGAATGGAAGAAAATATTATTATCTGCAAATAATGCTACCAACAAGGGATTGATTACCAACATACGCAAACAGCTCTTACATCTTAATATCAATAAAACAAACAACCCAATCAAAAAATGGTCAGAAGACCTGAATAGACATCTCTCCAAAGGGGACATATGGATGGCCAACTCAAGCTTAAAGTATTAAGAATTACTCAGGAAATGCAAATCAAAACTACAATGAGGTATCACTTCACACCAGTCAGAATGGCCATCATTAAAAACTCTACAAATAAAATACTGGAGAGGATGCACAGAAAAAGGAGCTCTCTTACACTATTGGTGGGAATGTAAATTTGTGCAACCAATATAGAGAACAATATGGGGGTTCCTTAAAAAACTAGAATTAGAGTTACCATGATTCTGTAATCCCTCTCCTGCACATATATCCTGCGAAAATTCTAATTCATAAAGATACATGCACCCCAATATTCATAGCAGCACTATTTACAATAGCCAAGACATTGAAGCTACCTAAATGTCCATTGACAGATGAATAGATAAAGAAGATATGGTATATACATACAATGAAATACTACTCATAAAAATGAATGAAGTATTGCCATTTTGCAGCAACATGGATAGACCTAGAGAATATCACACTAAGTGAAGTCAGACAGAGAAAGACAAATATTCTATGATATGACTTATATGTAGAATCTAAAAAAGGATACAAATGAACTTATTTATAAAACAGTTACATACTCACAGACATAGAAAAAGAACTTATGGTTACCAAGGGGGAAAGAGAAGGGATAGAGGGATAAATTGGGAGTATGAGATTAACAAATACAAATGGATATACATAAAACAGAAAAGTAACAAGGATTTACTATATAGTTCAGGGTATTATATTTAATATCTTATAATAACCTATAAGGAAAAGAATCTGAAAAAAGAAAAATATATGTATAAATAAATCACTTTACTGTATACCTAAAACTAACACAACATTGTAAATTCATTATACTTCAACTTTTTAAAAATTGCTTAAAAAATACAGGTAAATTATGAAAATAAATAACAAAGAAATGTAGATAAGTAAATAATAATTACCCATAACTACATCTTCTAGATAAAACTCACAATTACTATTTTGGTGAATTTCTGAATAGCAGTTTTTTTATGTATTTAAATACAATAATAGTATAAAACATTTATTGAATTTACTGTGTCACAAACTATGCTAAATACTTTACATGCATTTCTCATATAACTCAACAACCTCCTGAATGAGTGTACATATATTAATTAGTATTTAGTATACATATATTCATAGATACACACATACTAAACTTTGTAACATTCATATGTATGTCCATTTTAAATCTTCTCATCTCTAAAGATTACATTATGAGCAGTACTTCATGTGCACTAGAATTACTTATCACTCCATGGCACCCCACCCCATAGCCTGAAAGGAAAAACATTAAGATATCATGATACCACCCCTTGACTAACTGAACAAGAATGGACTCTGCTGCTGCTGCTGCTTGCTAAGTCGCTTCAGTCGTGTCCGACTCTGTACGACCCCATAGACGGCAGCCCACCAGGCTCCCCCATCCCTGGGATTATCAAGGCAAGAACACTGGAGTGGGTTGCCATTTCCTTCTCCAATGCAAGTGAAGTCGCTCAGTCGTGTCCGACTCTTAGCAACTCCATGGACTGTAGCCCTCCAGGCTCTCCACCAACCTTGCCCAAGAAAATGAAATTGAGGAACAGAAAATGAATCAGGCATTCAGGGGTCTGTACTGGAGCTTGAGGCCATTTTCAACAGCGGGCCCATTAAGCAAAGAAAGCTTGTCTGAAAGGAAAAACAAGGAAATGGAAGAGGTACCCAGAAAAGAGCAGAAGTAAGAAACTGAACAATTTTGTGTCCAGGAAGACAGGGGAGACAGGAAGAATAGCTGCCAGAGGCATTTCCAGTTGCAGGGAATCTTTCTATCTTTCCTCCAAATGGATTCTAAAACACTTCTCTGTATCTTTTCTCTAGACATATTTTAAAATTAATTTAAATATGCTTCTGTTCTTAAGATATCATATAAATATGTGCTAATGACTAACTTGCTTTCACCTTGCTAGGTGAAAGACATTATTCCAAACATTTTATGTTCATTTATCTCATTTAATGTCTTTTAATCTTTATGTCAACTCTAAAAGATAAGTATTATTATCTTAATTTTGCATATGAGGAAACGCAAGCTTAAAGCTCTTGAACAGAAGGTACTGTTTAGGAATGGCAGGTTTACTGCTCTCACTAACACACCCTCCCCCAACCATACATTTTTTGCCTTTGTCAACTCCTCAAACCTTACTAAAATGACTGAAAGGAGGGTTTTTGAAAAGGCTTATCCACCCTGAAACTAAGAGTACAAGAGCAGTAAAAAGCAAATAGACAAATGTAATTGATGGAATAAATCCAAGAAAGCTGAGTTCTAAACTGACAGTGAGAAAATTTGAAAAGCAACTCATTTTTCCATTTGTTACTGACCTCAGAACTCAACACAGCACCGAAAAGTGCCAGAGAAGATGGGACTGAAAACTGGAGAAATCATTGATAATTTTGAAGCCCCATATCTGGAATCCTGCTCCACACATGGAAACATCTTCTCCTCCTCTTCCCATCCTTCCCCAGAAGGATATTAGAGGTTTAATCCAGGGAAAGAGTAAAATGGAGGGTCCCTCACATGGAAGATACCACTGTATCCAAGGGTACTGATGCTATGTCAAAAGCAGAGGCATTAGATACATGTGTACATTGAAGGGCTTTTCCAAATGCTGGCAGCCAGATTCTTCCCATTCAGGGAGGAGACTGGAACATTTATCTATTAAGAATCAGACTAACCTGAGCTGAAAGGCCCTGACATCAAGAATTCCCTAATGAAACAGGCCAGGCATTTCACTACCCAGTCAACAGACTCCACTCTCGCGTACAAAGCTTCCAGCCAAATCTCTAATACAAATATCCTATGGCCACCAGATAATACACAGACAAAATACAAGTGAATATAAAAATGGCAACTTGGATAATTTTTTTTAAAGACTCAAAACATTCTGATTGATGTGAATTTGAATATATGAGAGAGTCATGAGATGATAAACCTATGGGAAAAAAGAACCCAGAATGTTTTAAAGAAGTGCATTCAATGGTCACAAAGAAGAGCTCTTGGATGTTAAAATATAATAGCAGAAATAAAAAGTTCAATAGAAATTCTTGATGATAAAGTTGAGGAAAGCTTATTGAAAGTGAAGCAAAGAAGTGAAGCTATGGAAGATAAAATAGGCAGAGAATAGGCAAATTAGTAGGACCAGTCCATGAAATCTAGAAGCAGAGAACAGAGGAAGAGAAAGGGAGGAAACCAACACAGAAATAATTCAAGAACCTTTGCAAGAACTGAAGCACATCATATTCAGACTAAAATGGCCCACTGTGTCTTCACGATTAGGAATGAGAAAAGTACACCACAAGACACAGCATTGTAAAATTTCAGAATACTAAATTCAGAATAATAAAAATAAGAGAAGTATTTAGATTGAAAGTTCACAATTCATTAAGAAGATTACTAGTCAATTTGTCAGTATGGCATAGAGGCTAAGAGCATGAGCTTGCCATCTAACTCAGCTGAATTCAAGTCCCAGACTAGCCCTCTAACTCTGGGAAAGTCATTGCAACCCTGTGTCTTAGTTTCCCGTAAAGAAGGAAATTAAAGTAATACCCAACTTATAGGTTTGTTGTGAGAATTACATGAGATAATAAACATAAATATATATGGACGTGTGACTGGCACATATTTAGTGCTGAGAGAATGTTAGCCTTTATTACTGAGCATCTTATTAGCAATTCTAGAAGCTAGAAGGCAATAGATCAATGCCATCATAATTCTGAGGGTACATGTTTTCTAGTCTAGAATTCTATTCCCAGCCAGTTATTAAGTTATGAGAGTAAAATTTTTAAATTTTCAGAGTGCACAGTCTCAAAATTTTTTTCCTCTTATGTGCAGCTCCTCAGGAATCTATGTTATACCAAAACAAATAAAACTAAGAGAGAAAGGCATAGAATCCAGGAAAAAAAATTTATGCAAAAGATGGAAAGAAAATCCCCAGGATCATGGTAAAAGGAGATGCCAAACAAGAGCTAAGCTTCAGCCATGCAGATATGGAAAGTCAAAAGCTCATGACTTTGTTTTTAGGAGGATAATATTGATGCTTAATGTCTGTGTATATAGTGAAAGGAGATGTGCACAACTGGAAAAGTGAACTGTAACTATATAGTAAGTTAAGAACAGACAACAATAGCATCACCTAAAAATTTTAAAAAATAACAACAAGGAAAACCAAAACTTGTTCAGAAAGGGAAAAGTAATAACAGTACCCAGTATGACTCAGCAAGTTCTCATGTTTATAAGGTCATAATACTATACACACTGTAATGGTAAACCAAAATTATGATGAAACTCTGTTGAGAAAGGGAAAGAGTAAGTGTGTACGTGTAAGCTGGGGATGGGGATAGAAGCAGTGAAAGAAACCTAAATTTGTATTTTCCACAGTAGGAAATCAATATGTTATGCCTAAAACTGAAAAATTAAGCTGTTTCTTTGTTTTTATTTTTATTTTTTCTTAATCTCAGTTTTATTTATTTTTTACTTTACAATATTGTATTGGTTTTGCCATACATTGACATGAATCCACCATGGGTGTACATGTGTTCCCCATCCTGAACCCCCCTCCCACCTTCCCTCCCCATCCCATCCCTCTGGGTCATTCCAGTGCACCAGCCCTGAGCACCCTGATTCATGCATTGAACCTGGACTATTGATTCATTTCTCATGTGATAATTTATATGTTTCAATGCCATTCTCCCGTATCATCCCAGCCTCACCCTTTTCCACAGAGTCTAAAAGACTGTACTATACATCTGTGTTTCTTTTGCTGTCTCGCATACAGGGTTATTGTTACCATCTTTCTAAATTCCATATATATGCCTTAGTATACTGTATTGGTGTTTTTCTTTCTAGCTTACTTCACTCTGTATAATAGGCTCCAGTTTCATCCACCTCATTAGAACTGATTCAAATGTATTCTTTTTAATGGCTGAGTAATATTCCATTGTGTGTATGTACCACAGCTTTCTTATCCATTCATCTGCTGATGGACATCTAGGTTGCTTCCGTGTCCTGGCTATTATAAACAGTGCTGCAATGAACACTGGGGTACAAGTGTCTCTTTCAATTCTGGTTTCCTCAGTGTGTATGCCCAACAGTCGGATTGCTGGGTCATGAGGCAATTCTATTTCCAGTTTTTTAAGGAATCTCCACACTGTTCTCCATAGTGGCTATACTAGTTTGCATTCCCACCAACAGTGTAAGAGGGTTCCCTTTTCTCCATACCCTCTCCAGCATTTATTGCTTGTAGACTTTTGGATAGCAGCCATTCTAACTGGCGTGAAATGGTACCTCATAGTGGTTTTGATTTGCATTTCTCTGATAATGAGTGATGTTGAGCATTTTTTCATGTGTTTATTAGCCATCTATATGTCTTCTTTGGAGAAATATCTGTTTAGTTCTTTGGTCCACTTTTTGATTGGGGCATTTATTTTTCTGGAATTGAGCTGCAGGAGCTGCTTGTATATTTTTGAGATTAATTCTTTGTTGCTTCCTTTGTTATTATTTTCTCCCATTCTGAAGGCTGTCTTTTCACCTTGCTTATAGTTTCCTTTGTTGTGCAGAAGCTTTTAAGTTTAATTAGGTCCCATTTGTTTATTTTTGCTTTTATTTCCAATCTTCTGGGAGGTGGGTCATAGAGGATCCTGGCTGTAGTTTATGTCAGAGAGTGTTTTGCCTATGTTTTCCTCTAGGAGTTTTATAGTTTCTGGTCTTATGTTTAGATCTTTAATTCCATTTTGAGTTTATATTTGGGTATGGTGTTAGAAAGTGTTCTCATTTCATTCTTTTACAAGTGGTTGACCAATTTTCCCAGCATCACTTGTTAAAGAGATTGTCTTTTCTCCATTGCATATTCTTGCCTCCTTTGTCAAAGATAAGGTGTCCATAGGTGCATGGATTTATCTCTGGGCTTTCTATTTAGTTCCATTGATCTATATTTCTGTCTTTGTACCAGTACCATGCTGTCTTGATGACTGTGGCTTTGTAGTAGAGCCTGAAGTCAGGCAGGTTGATTCCTCCAGTTCCATTCTTCTTTCTCAAGATTGCTTTGGCTATTCGAGGTTTTTTGTATTTCCATACAAATTGTGAAATTATTTGTTCTAGTTCTCTGAAAAATACTGTTGCTAGCTTGATAGGGATTGCATTTAGATTGCTTTGGGTGGTATACTCATTTTCACTGTATTGATTCTTCCGATCCATGAACATGGTATATTTCTCCATCTATTTGTGTCCTCTTTGATTTCTTTCATCAGTGTTTTCTAGTTTTCTATATATAGGTCTTTTTGTTTCTTTAGGTAGATATATTCCTAAGTATTTTATTCTTTTCATTGCAATGGAGAATGGAATTGTTTCCTTAATTTCTCTTCATGTTTTCTCATTGTTCATGTATATTTCTGTGTGTTGATTTTATATCCTGCAACTTTACTATATTCATTGATTGCTGCTGCTAAGTCGGTTCAGTCATGTCCGACTCTGTGCGACCCCATAGATGGCAGCCCACCAGGCTCCCCCATCCCTGGGATTCTCCAGGCAAGAACACAGGAGTGGGTTGCCATTTCCTTCTCCAATGCATGAAAGTGAAAAGTGAAAGTGAAGTCGTGTCCAACTCTTAGCGACTTAACTCTTAACTGTTAACTGTTAGTCGTATCCAACCCATCAGGCTCCTCCATACATGGGATTTTCCAGGCAAGAGTACTGAATTGGGGTGCCATTGCCTTCTCCGATTCATTGATTAGCTCTAGTAATTTTCTGGTTGAGTCTTTAGTGTTTTCTATGTAGAGGATCATGTCATCTGCAAACAGTGAGAGTTTTACTTCTTATTTTCCAATCTGGATTCCTTTTCTGCTCTGATTGCTGTGGCCAAAACTTCCAAAACTATGTTGAATAGTAGTGGTCAGAGTGGGCACCCTTGTCTTGTTCCTAACTTTAGGAGAAATGCTTCAATTTGTCACTATTGAGGATAATGTTTGCTGTGGGTTTGTCATATATAGCTGTTAACTGTTAGTCGTATCCAACCCATCAGGCTCCTCCATCCATGGGATTTTCCAGGCAAGAGTACTGAATTGGGGTGCCATTGCCTTCTCCGATTCATTGATTAGCTCTAGTAATTTTCTGGTTGAGTCTTTAGTGAGAGTGGGCACCCTTGTCTTGTTCCTAACTTTAGGAGAAATGCTTCAATTTGTCACTATTGAGGATAATGTTTGCTGTGGGTTTGTCATATATAGCTGTTAACTGTTAGTCGTATCCAACCCATCAGGCTCCTCCATCCATGGGATTTTCCAGGCAAGAGTACTGAATTGGGGTGCCATTGCCTTCTCCGATTCATTGATTAGCTCTAGTAATTTTCTGGTTGAGTCTTTAGTGTTTTCTATGTAGAGGATCATGTCATCTGCAAACAGTGAGAGTTTTACTTCTTATTTTCCAATCTGGATTCTTTTTCTGCTCTGATTGCTGTGGCCAAAACTTCCAAAACTATGTTGAATAGTAGTGGTGAGAGTGGGCACCCTTGTCTTGTTCCTAACTTTAGGAGAAATGCTTCAATTTGTCACTATTGAGGATAATGTTTGCTGTGGGTTTGTCATATATAGCTTTTATTATGTTGACGTATGTTCCTTCTATTCCTGCTTTCTGGAGGGTTTTTTTTTAATCATAAATGGATGTTGAATTTTGTCAAAGGCTTTTTCTGCATCTATTGTGATAATCATATGGTTTTATTTTTCAATTTGTTAATGTGGTGTATTACATTGATTCATTTGTGGATATTGAAGAATCTTTGCATCCCTAGGTTAAAGCCCACTTGGTCATGATGTATAATCTTTTTAATATGTTGTTGGATTCTGTTTGCTAAAATTTTGTTAAGGATTTTTGCATCTATGTTCATCAGTGATATTGGTCTGTAGTTTTCTTTTTCTTGTGGCATCTTTGTCAGTTTTTGGTATTAGGGTAATGGTGGCCTCATAGAATGAGTAAGTTTACCTTCCTCTGCAATTTTCTGGAAGTTTGAGTAGGATAGGTGTTAGCTTTTCTCTAAATTTTTGGTAGAATTCAGCTGTGAAGCCTTCTGGTCCTGGGCTTTTGTTTGTTGGAAGATTTCTGATTACAGTTTCAATTTCTGTGCTTGTGATGGTTCTGTTAAGATTTTCTATTTCTTCCTGGTTCAGTTATGAAAAGTTGTACTTTTCTAAGAATTTGTCCATTTTTTCCAAGTTGTCCATTTTATTTGCATATAGTTGCTGATAATAGTCTCTTAGGATCCTTTGTATTTCTGTGTTGTCTGTTGTGATCTCTCCATTTTCATTTCTAATTTTGTTGATTTGATTTTTGTCCCTTTGTTTCTTGATGAGTCTGGCTAATGGTTTCTCAATTTTATATATCTTCTCAAATAACCAGCTTTTGGCTTCATTGATTTTTGCTATGGTCTCTTTTGTTTCTTTTGCATTTATTTCTGCCCTAATTTTTAAGATTTCTTTCCTTCTACTAACCCTGGGGTTCTTCATTTCTTCCTTTTCTAGTTGCTTTGGGTGTAGACATCTCAGTCTACACTTTGCATCTATGTACATCAGTGATATTGGCCCATAGTTTTCCTTTTTTTAAAAAAAGTTTTCCTGGGTAGGGAAGCTTGTGTCGGCGTTCTGGTGGGTGGAGCTGGATTTCTTCTCTCTGGAGTGTAATGAAGTGTCCAGTAATGAGTTTTCAGATGTCAGTCAAATAAATAACCATTTCAGTCTTAGGTTATTTATTTGACTCTTTTCTTGTTTCTTGAGGTAAGCCTGTATTGCTATGAACCTTCCCCTTAACACTGCTTTTACAGTGTCCCATAGGTTTTGGGTGGTTGTGTTTTCATTTTCATTCATTTCTATGCATATTTTAATTTCTTCTGTGATTTGTTGGTTATTCACAGCGTGTTGTTCAGCCTCCATATGCTGGAATTTTCTAGTTTTTCTCCTGTAATTGAGATCTAGTCTTACTGCATTGTGGTCAGAAAAGATGCTTGGAATGATTTCAATTTTTTTGAATTTACCAGGGCTAGATTTATGGCCCAGGATGTGATCTATCTTGGAGAAGGTTCTGTGTGTGCTTGAGAAAAAGATGAAATTCATTGTTTTGGGTGAAATGTCCTATAGATATCAGTTAGGTCTAACTGGTCTATTGTATCATTTAAAATTTGTGTTTCCTTGTTAATATTCTGTTTAGTTGATCTATCCATAGGTGTGAGTGGGATATTAAAGTCTCCCATTATTATTGGGTTATTGTTAATTTCCCCTTTCATACTTGTTAGCATTTGTCTTACATAGTGCAGTGCTCCTATGTTGGGTGCATATATATTTATAATTGTTATATCTTCTTCTTGGATCAATCCTTTGATCATTATGTAGTGTCCATCTTTGTCTCTTTTCACAGCCTTTGTTTTAAAGTCTATTTTATCTGATATGAGCGTTGCTACTCCTGCTTTCTTTTGGTCTCTATTTGCATGGAATAACTTTTTTCCAGCCCTTCACTTTCAGTCTGTATGTGTCCCTTGTTTCGAGGTGGGTCTCTTGTAGACAACATATACAGGGGTCTTGTTTTTGTATCCATTCAGCCAGTCTTTGTCTTTTGGTTGGGGCATTCAACCCATTTACATTTAAGGTAATTATTGATAAGTATGATCCCATTGCCATTTACTTTATTGTTTTGGGTTCAAGTTTATACACCCTTTTTTTGTTTCCTGTCTAAACAGGAAAAGAGAAGATCCTTTAGCATTTGTTGGAAAGCTGGTTTGGTGGTGCTGAATTCTCTCAGCTTTTGCTTGTCTGTAAAGCTTTGGATTTCTCCTTCATATTTGAATGAGATCCTTTCTGGGTACAGTAATCTGGGCTGTAGGTTATTTTCTTTCATCACTTTAAGTATGTCCTGCCATTCCCTTCTGGCCTGAAGAGTTTCTATTGAAAGATCAGCTGTTATCCTTATGGGAATCCCCTTGTGTGTTATTTGTTGTTTTTCCCTTGCTGCTTTTAATATTTGTTCTTTGTGTTTGATCTTTGTTAATTTGATTAATATGTGTCTTGGGTTGTTTTGCCTTGGGTTTATCCTGTTTGGGGACTCTCTGGGTTTCTTGGCCTTGGGTGATTATTTCCTTCCCCATTTTAGGGACGTTTTCAACTATTATCTCCTCAAGTATTTTCTCATGGTCTTTCTTTTTGTCTTCTTCTTCTGGGACTCCTATGATTCGAATTTTAGGGCATTTAACATTGTCCCAGAGGTCTCTGAGGTTGTCCTCATTTCTTTAAATTCTTTTTTCTCTCTGTTTCATTTATTTCTACCATTGTATCTTCTACCTCACTTGTCCTATCTTCTGCCTCCATCATTCTACTGTTGCTTCCCTCCAGAGTGTTTTTGATCTCAGTTATTGCATTATTCATTATATATTGACGCTTTTTTATTTCTTCTAGGTCCTTGTTAAACATTTCTTGCATCTTCTGGATCCTTTTCTCCAGGCTATTTATCTGTAACTCCAATTTGTTTTCAAGGTTTTGGATCATTTTCACTATCATGATTCGGAATTCTTTATCAGGTGGATTCCCTATCTCTTCCTCTTTTGTTTGGTTTGGTGGGCATTTATCCTGTTCCTTTACCTGCTGGGTATTTCTCTGCCTTTTCATCTTGTTTATATTGTTGTGTTTGTGGTGGCCTTTCTGTATTCTGGCAGTTTGTGGTTACTCTTTATCATGGAGGTTCCTCACTGTGGGAGGGGTTGGACAGGTAGCTTGTCAAGGTTTCCTGGTTAGAGAAGCTTGTGTCGGTGTTCTGGTAGGTGGAGCTGAATTTGTTCTCTCTGGAGTGCAATAAAGTGTCCGGTATGAGTTTTCAGATGTCACTGGGTTTGGTGTAACTTTGGGCAGCCTATATATTGAAGTTCGGGGCTATGTTCCTGTGTTGCTGGAGAATTTGCTTGGTTTGTCTTGCTTTGGAACTTGTTGGTCCTCGGGTGGTGCTTGGTTTCATTGTAGGTATGGAGGCGTTTGATGAGCTCCTATTGATTAATATTCCCTGGATTCAGGAGTTCTCAGGTGTTCTCAGGATTTGGACTTAAGCCTTCTGCCTCTGGTATTCAGTCTTATTCTTACAGTAGCCTCAAGACTTCTCCATCTATACAGCACTGATGATAAAACATCTAGGTTAATGATGAAAAGTTTCACCATAGTGAGGGACACCCAGAGAGGTACACAGAGTTACATGGAGAAGAGAAGAGGGAGGAGGGAGATAGAGGTGACCAGGAGGAGAAGAGAGGGAATCAAAAGGGGAGAGAGCAAGCTAGCCAGTAATCACTTCCCTAAGTGCTCTCCACAGTCTGGATCCCTCAGAGATGTTCACAGAGTTACACAGAGAAGAGAAGAGGGAGGAATGAGACAGAGGTGGCCAGGAGGATAAAAGGGGGAATCAAAAGGAGCGAGAGGGATCCAGCCAGTAATCAGTTCCCTAAGTGTTCTCCACAGCCCGGAACACACAAAGAGATTCACAGAGTTGGGGAGAGAAGAAAAGGGGGAGGGGGGAGATAGAGGCAACCTGGTGAAGAAAAAGGAAAGTCAAAAGGGGGAGAGAGCAATCAGACCAGTGATCTCACTCCCAAGTAAAAATGGGTACTGAAGATTGGGTTCTTAAAGGTACAAAGTTGATGTGAAGTGAGTGAAGTCGCTCAGTTGTGTCCGACTCTTTGCGACCCCATGGACTGTAGCCTATCAGGCTCCTCCATCCATGGGATTTTCCAGATAACAAAGTTGATAACAAATACCAAAAAGCAAAGATTAGAAATCTAGAGTAGAGGTTAGATTCTCAAAAATACAATATTAAAAAAAAAAAAGTCACAAAAATTATAAAATATATATATGAGGTTTGCTTTAAAAATAGGGTCTTTTTTTGCAAGGTAATAGTAGGTTATAAAAATGAAAATTAAAGGAGTAATAGGGGACTTGAAAATTAAAAAAAAATTTTTTTTAATTTAAATAAATGATGATAGTAAAAATATATCTAGGACTTTTTCTGGAGCTGTTTTGGACAGTGTGGGATCAGTTCATTTTCAGATAGTTCCTTGGTCCAGCTTGTACTTCTCCAGGTCTATAGGCCCCTTCCTATGTAGTCGATGCTAACTACAGGGTTTTGATCTCTTGCACCTGTCATTTCCAAAGCGGTTCCCTCTGTTTATTTTAGCTTCTTCTGTTTGCTGGTTTCTTCGGTGTCTAATTTCCACCCTGACACAAGGTGGGGGGTGGTGGTCACTTTTTTTAGGCTCACTTGTTCAGTCGTGCTGTGAGGAGGGAGGAACAGTGCAAACAAATATCACTGGCGTGTGCTCACAGTGATTCAGCCACACTGGGTTTTCCCCCACTCATGGCATGTGTGCTTTACCAGTCTACACTGCTCAGGCTCTAGGTTGCTCTGTCGGGAACTGTCTGATGCTGGCCCTGGGTTGCATGCACTCCCCAGGTCAAGCCAACTCAGGTTCAGGTTCTTGGGTACTCCACAAAGGCGCAGACTTGGTTGGGTCTGCGTTTTGTGCCTGTCCCAGGTCTGAGCAGCTCAGGTGACCAGGTGCTTGGCGAGCAGAGTCACCTGCCTCCCCCGTACCAGCAGCTTGGTTTTCTGGGTGTACACTGGGTGCGCCTTCTCAGGTGTACTGTGTGTCTCTTCTGGGGAGCTGATCTCTGGCTGCAACCCTCCCAGTGTATGTCGACCATCCTGAATCCCAAAAAGTCTTGGTTAGCAGTGAAGTCTGCTTGCAGTTTGCTTTAGGATGTCTCTCTGGGGCCGCAATTGCCCCCTTCCGGCTCTGGCTGCTCTCACCTGCCTGTCTCTGATGGGGGATGGGCCTGTCCACAGCCGGCTAGCTCTGCTCAGTCCTTTGTTCTGTGAGTGGGCCTGGCGGTGTCTTAGGTTAGGGTTTTTTGCCGGATAGCTATCCCACAGTCTGGGTTGCTATCTCAAGCTAGTTCCCTCAGATTGCCCTCAGGGCATTTAGGCCCAGTCCTTACCCTAAGCAATGCAGTCCACGCCTCCCTGTCCAGCCCCTGCTTGCTAGTGGGGGATGCGAGTGTCTGGGCTGCTGCTCCACTGGGAGTTGCTGTTAGGCACTTAATCTCCTTTCAAAGATAATGGGCTGCCTTTCTGGGTGCCTGATGCCCTCTGCCAGCATTCAGAAGTTGTTTTGTGAAATTTGCTCGGCATTCAAATGTACTTTCAATGAATTTGTGGGAGAGAAAGTGGTCTCACCATCCTATTCCTCTGCCATCTTAGGACCACCACCTGTTTCTTTGTTTTTAGATTGATGGAAGTATGGAGGAAAACATGCTAAGAGTCATTTTAAAGAAATGAAAGTGGCTACCTGTAGAGAACAGAAATTGAAAAAAGGTAGTCAGAGTTCTGCTTTTTTCTGTAATAAGTCTTGTACAGCAATTTGACTCTCTAAATTATGATCATGTGTAACTGTGATAAAAAAAATTAGCACTAAATTAAAAAACAAACATTGCCCCCATTATTAGAGCACAATTAAATAAGACACTTGCTCATGATCAGTATTATTATGTAACAAACATCGTTATACTTTAAAACATTAATCCCTGACAAAATCTCTGAAGATTTATTTTACATAAACATATAGAAGTAGAATTCATTTGTTTAAAATGTCTATGAACTCTTTAAAGTCTTTTTGTATATATTCCCAGATTATTTTGCAGAAAAAAATGTATCAAAATATTCTCATAGCAGCAGTAGAGGAGAATAAATCTCTCAACATACTCTCATCAACTTTATTATTCTTCAATCCATTTTGTTTGGTATAAAGAAAATAGAATTTAATTGACTTATCAAAAGATAAATTAGATTCTGTTCATATGAATTGTTGGCCTAATAGTTAAAAATTTTAGTGACTTCCTGAAGGTATTTCATAGAAGTCAATTATTAATATCCATGTTTGGGGTTTTTGTCTTTGATCAGGATATTTGGAAGAAAATGTGCCATTACACAAGTTATGCTATACAGACTTTATTATGTTTGCTGTCTTAAAAATAAGCTTTATTCTGAGCTGAAGGAAATTAATGATCTTAGACTTTAAACATGACCTTTCATTTTAGAAGTAGTTATGTACTTTATGACTATCTTAAATTTACACAGTGCTTCTTTCTTGAAAAGACTTTTCAATTCATTTAACAAACATTTACTAAGTGTATACAGTGTTCTAGAATGTACCATGTGCTGGGACACAACGGTAAACAAAACAGTTTTTGTCCTAAATGCTCATTGTGTAGGATTTACATAACAGCCTCAGAAAGTCCAGATACTTTCAGCAATTGAAGGAGAAAATTATTTCTGAAAATATACATGTCTCTATAGTATGAGAAATAGAGGTGAATAACTTGACTTCAACTTAGAAATTGCTGCACCTGAGAATTTTTAAAATAATCATGTTCAGGAGTAGTATTTGTTTACAGTTAAATGTATGGTATGCGTATGTGACTCAGGCATCAAGTGGTCTCTATCCTGTTTATAAAAATGGATAGAGAATTCCATCTTCACATAAAATATAGAGAATGTCCACAAATTCTGTTTTATCTTTATACATTCTGTGTAACTGAATTTTTTGTCAGAAGAGAGATGTGATCCTAGTTTCGAAAACACAAAATACTGTTACATGGTCATTTCTGTCTTTGAATTGCATTGTCAATGACACTTTAAAAGAAAACTAGATATGGGACCTGACACATACTTTAAAATGTCAACATTCAATTATATCACCATGGTAAGAAGGAAAAACCTCGCACAATTTTCACCCACCAGACACAGACCATCCTGTTGCTCTGCTTCTCTGCCTTAGTGACAGTTTCCCATTTGTACAAAAGCTATTTCTGTGACAGAAACATGCCTTCTCTTTATTAGTCAGATCTTGAGTTATAACTCTCTCTCTTAAAAAAAAAAAAAAAGGAAAGCACCACACTGCTTAGAAGCCATAAGAAGGGCAGATAAAATCATCTTCATTCTGTACCTTCCACTCACAGCACTCAGAGAACTTGGTTTCAATTTTGAAAAATGGCTTAGTGATTAGAATGGAGTCAGGCACATTTGCAGAAAGATTAATAATTAGGTCTTATTAAGACAATAGTTGGATAGTGTTATATAGTGTTATAAACATCAAAAAGCATAACTTTCCTGCCCCAATGCTAGTGAGTAGCCAATTAAGGAATTATTATCTGTGTGTCCCTATCATGGACTACAGCTGCCAGGCTTCTCGGTCCATGGGATTTTTCCAGGCAAGAATACTGGAGCTGGTTGCTGTTTCCTCCTCCATGGGATCTTCCTGACCCAGGGATTGAACCCTCATCTCTGTGTCTCCTGCATTGGCAGGTGGATTCTTTACCACTGAGCCACTGGGAACACCTTGCCTCTCAACATGCTTTGTTAAAACAAATGCATAGATGTATTCTTCAATTTTTCTAACCATTTCCCTATTTTTGTGCTAATTTATGGGTAGAATTGTAAAAATAATAGTTTTATAAGTCAGACAGATGTGAGGATCAATCTTGATGCTACTTAGTTAAATTAAATATGTTAACTTGGGCATAAATGCTCCAAACCTGTTTGCTCACCTGTAAAAAGTGTTTGTGTGCTCAGTTGTGTCCAACTCTGTGACTCCATGGACCAGGAGTCCACCAGGATCCTTTGTCCATGAAAATTTCCAGGCAACATACTGGAATGGGTTGCTATTTCCTACTCAAGGGTATCTTCCTGTCCCAGGGATCAAACCCATGTCTCATGTCTCCTGCATTGGCTGAGGGATTCTTTACCACTACACCTCTTGGGAAACCCAGATGAATCCCTAAGTAAAAAACCCAAATAAAAAGAATGAAATGCCCTCAAAACATATTATAAAAGTCTCTACTTCTTCAGTGTGGTCTGTGCATAATGACTTCCTTTTAAAATACTCTATGGAAAAGCAGAAAAACAAGCAACTTTACGATGGAGAAATCTGACAAGTCCTCCCCAAGGTTGACTTCAATAGTGATGAGTCAGGCTGATAGTACCTACCCTGGATATCCTGTGCTGAGAATGACACTTCTCTTCGGTGGTCTTCCTCCCCTAAACCCCAATCTAATTATGAGGAAAAACATCAGAAAAACGTAAATTGAAGGACAGTCTACAAAATGTCCTGACCAGTACTCCCAAGAAGGAAGAAATGGCATCTTTCTTTGTGAAGATTTTTAGTTATTACAAATTATTTGACGATTCTGTATTTTCAAAATACACATTTCTACCCTACTGATGTCAGGCTTGGCCATTTGACTTTCTTTGACAAATGAAATGTGAGTAGAGATGAAGTGTGTCCCTATGAGCTTCTGTCTTGTGATTTTGTCATGCTGTTTTCCCTCTGAAACCTCCATTAAGGCTTCTTGGTTTATCAGCCAAAATCCTAAGTGAAGACAATCAGCTGCCCAGCAGCCGCATTACTATGGCAGGAGAAGGAAATGTCACGTCCTGGGACATGGAGAAGTCCTTAGGGCAGATCAAGTGAGAATCCTTGGCTTCATGCAGGAAGGAATTCAAAATGGAGCCAAAGAAAAGGAAAAGCAAGTTTATTTAGAGAGATATGCACCATAGGCAGAATGTCTCAGAAAGTCAGGGTGGCCCCATGGCAGGAGAGTTGGTTTTTATGGTCTAAGTAATACAACATGCTAACAAATGGGAGCAATATTCTTGCTACTTTGGGGAAAGGTGGGGATTTCCCAGGAATTGGGCCACCACCTACATTTTAGCCTTTTATAGTTTTCTCAGAACTGTCATGGCTTCCCAGGTGGTTCAGTGGTGAAGAATCCTTCTGCCAGTGTAGGAGACGCAGGTTCGATCCCTGGATCGGGAAGATCCCCTGGAAAAGGGAATAGCAACTCACTCCAGTATTCTTGTCTGGAAAATTCTGTGGAACAGTGGAGTCTGGCAAGCTATAGTCTGCTGCTGCTAAATCACGTCAGTCGTGTCCGACTCCGTGTGACCCCATAGACGGCAGCCCACCAGGCTCTGCCATCCCTGAGATTCTCCAGGCAAGAAGACTGGAGTGGGTTGCCATGTCCTTCTCCAATGCATGAAAGTGAAAAGTGAAAGCGAAGTCGCTCAGTCATGGCCGACCCTCAGCGGCCCCATGTACTGCAACCTACCAGGCTCCTCCGTCCATGGGATTTTCCAGGCAAGAGTACTGGAGTGGGGTGCCATTGCCTTCTCCAAGCTATAGTCTAGGGAGTCACAAAGAATTGGACGCAACTCAGCACACATTCACGATCAGAACTGTCAGTGGGCTAAGGGGGAGTGATTTTTTGTTTTACAATTAAGGTATAATGAGCTAAAGGTAAGTCACCTGACTATTCTGGAAGCCATCTTGGCTTCAGGGGGTTCCAGCCGGTTTTTATTGCATCCTAACAGTTGTGCCCCTTCATTCATCTAGTAACTGGATCCTGCCCCTTCCTTTTCTATCTCTTTACCAAGCAAAGAGCTTGCTGCCTGATGCACATAGAAGCCAATATTTTTGTGCTGGCTTTTGAGAAAAGAAACATTATTGTGAAGGTCAACCAGCAATGAGACAGGAGGTATGGTTGAATTTTGCCAAACAAGCTCGGTCAAGGACTTCCCCCGTGACTCAGACAGTAAAGTGTCTGCCTACAGTGTGGGAGACCCAGGTTCAATCCCTGGGTCAGGAAGATCTCCTGGAGAAGGAAATGGTAACCCACTCCAATATTCTTGCCTGGAAAACCCCATGGATGGAGGAGCTTAGTAGGCTGCAGTCCATGGGGTTACAAAGAGTTGGACACGATTGTGCGACTTCACTTTACTTTTTAGGGGCTCAGCCAAACTATTATAAGTTAGAGGAGAGGGTTGGGATTCAGAAATGCAAGTGAGACCTTGGAACTTGGTCATTGTGGTACAGTAAAAGGACTTCAGTCTGGGCCCTCTGCTTCTGAAAGGGTTCCTGCTTTCAGGTTCCAGTCCACATCTAGGTCTTTGTCGGGGAGAAACTTTAGTTCTGGGTGTTGTTTTAGGTCAAGATCTTCTCCTCTGGATATGCTTCAGGTTTTGTTCTTTTGTCTCTGAAAAATAACTCAGTATCTTTTTTAAAATACTGTTTATTTTATAGCCAATTAATAATGCCATGGTAATTTCGGGTGAACGGCAAAGGAACTCAGCCATACATATCTTGTTATAAAACAAGAAAGGGCCATTTTGGGGCTGGCTTTGTTATTGCAGCAATTGACCTATGAGAGACATGCAGTATGAGAGAAAAAGAAATGTTATTGTTATAAGTTACTAAGATGTTGGGGTAACCTTTTGACAGAAAAACTGAGCTTAAGCTGAGGACCTGCTGCTGCTGCTAAGTCGCTTCAGTCGTGTCCGACTCTGTGAGACCCCATACATGGCAGCCCATCAGGCCCTGCCATCCCTGGGATTCTCCAGGCAAGAACACTGGAGTGGGTTGCCATTTCCTTCTCCAATGCATGAAAGTGAAAAGTGAAAGTGAAGTCGCTCAGTCATGTCCGACTCTTTGCGACCCCACGGACTGCAGCCCACCAGGCTCCTTCATCCATGGGACTTTGCAGGCAAGAGTACTGGAGTGGGTTGCCATTACCTTCTCCGAAGCTGAGGACCTAGCTCTAATCAAATAATGAACTTCATACCTTTTTCCCTTCTCTTCTTCCATATTCCCTCCTGTCTCCTCCCCTTCTTCTTCTACCAGGTTCTTGCCATTATGCATTAATTACATATTAATTTCTGACTTTCTCCTACCTCTAGTAACCACGTTTAGACTTGAGCATTCTAGCTGCTCTTCTTAAATTTGCTTTTAGCTATTTCCATCATTTTCATTTTTCTGGTGTTTTTAGCCAGAGGCACTGGTGACTGATTGAAGCTCAGATAAAAATCACTCAGCTCCTCAGCTGCCTTGCCCTTTATTCTCTCCACATTGGCGTCCTAATGAAATCATTTAAAATTAACATCCAGAAACTATTTGGATGGAAAAAGAAACCACCACAAGGGAAATTAGGGGTGTTTTAAAAGAGGTTAGGAGCTGCTTATAAGCATGTAAGTCTTGTACTTTCTTTTCTTTTTTTTTCCTTTTTGCATCAGCTACCTCTTGAATCACTGCCCAGTTGTCAGCTACAAGTCCTAGCTCCCAAGAATGTCTGGCCAAGCCTAAAATTCTAGTTGACTCATCCAACCTTCATGTTCACCCAGAACTTACTTAAGCATCCAAAATAACTTTAAAAAATTAGATTGCATTTTCCTAAGATATCTGCACCTGGTAAATGATGCAAAGGGTAAATGGGCAGAAAAGACTCCTCTTAATCATGTCTCATTTCAACTCACATGCATGCAACTTCCATAGGGGAAAATGTCATTAGATTCACCCAACCTTCACAAAGTCAAACTATCCAATCAACTATCTTTGCAGGGAGCAGATGTCCACAGCACAAACCCAGAGACTCTCTAAAGGGGTGATGCTGTCAGATAATAGGAGAAGCTGCCATTCTGAAGTCAGGTGAAGTTCATGTCGGCTTCAGGATTAATTTCACTGGCACAGGGAGCAAGCTCACTGCCATCAGGTAAGCACACACACAACTTTTTCTAGTCCTGTTAAAAAAAAAAAAAGTAAGGGGTTTGATTTTCCTTCTCAACTTCTATCTTAGATTCATATTGCTCTCAATGGAGTTTGTTTATCTCTCTCATCTGAAGATACAGGATATGTTTGCTCAGGTGGGTGTTATGGCAAAAGGAGTCAAATTAGAGGGAAAAGTCAGTCTGCGAAATGGTTGTTGAGGAGTAGCCTGTGTACTTCTCCATGAAAAATCCTGTTAGCGCAGCTGTGCAGAGGATTTAGGGGGCTGGGGTGTTAGGATACATTTTTCTGGTACAGAAACTTAAATGTGTAGTTCAGAAAGACAGAAAATTTTCTGATTTATTTTGCCACATACCAATGGCATCTGGACAAAATTTGGATCAATCAGATTCCAAATCCTACGAAGCTATAATGGTAATTTAGATTCTATAGCTTTTCAAAAGCTGAAAATTAGGCAATTTTCACAATGTATAAAGAATCTCTGCAGAATTTGCACTACTATTCCTCTCCATACTAAGATGGAGGAGGAGAGTGATAGTTGGGGCAATCCACCTGTGAAGCCTTTAATTGCCTTACAGGTTTTATTTTGTTTGGCGAACTGAACCTTGATTTTTTTCTGAGCTCACTATGAAAATCTCTCAGTTCAGATCAGTCACTCAGTCAAACCCGACTCTTTGCAACCCCATGGACTGCAGCGCACCAGGCTTCCCTGTCCGTCACCAACTCCTGGAGCCTACTCGAACTCGTGTCCATCACGTCAGTGATGCTATCCAACCATCTCATCCTCTGTCATCCCTTTCTCCTCCCCCCTTCAATCTTTCTCAGCATCAGGGTCTTTTCCACTGAGTCGGTTCTTCGCATCAGGTGGCCAAAGTATTGGAGTTTCAGCTTCAGCCTGTCTTTCCAATGAATATTCAGAACTGCTTTCCTTTAGGATGGAGTGGTTGGATCTCCTTGCAGTCCAAGGGACTCTCAAGAGTCTTCTCCAACACCACAGTTCAAAAGCATCAATTCTTTGGCTGAAAATCTTTTCTGGTCATCAAATTTCTATTTTTTCCTGTTCTTAGCTCAGTTGTTTTTGTGTGTATTTTTAAAGATTGTTTTATTATATACTTTAAATCTTATTTTTAAAGTTTTATGGGAACAAGAGCCAGTTTCCTAGATCCTTTATACCTTTTTCATGTACAAAGTTCATAACATGGTCTTATAAGGACTACTTAAAATATATTTTTGAGCATAGTTTATACCATCTTATTGAAGGCAAATAGGAAAGTTGCATATTAAATATTTTGATCACCACATACAATTGCTAAGAAGAATGTCATTAGAAACATAAGTATGCAAACATAGTAAAAAAAAAAAAAAAAAAAGATTACCAGATGTGATGTTATCATCTTGACAACTTGAGACAGAGGTTAAACCCAGAAAGTACAACTTTTGAATTCTTGAAAGAAAGGAGTGCATCCTTAAAATATCAAAAGGTAGAACCCAATACTTTTCAGAATATATTGTTTTGTGGCTTGTTAGAACTTGACATGAGGCACTGATGTTAAACATAATGAATTGCTAATATGGTGTGTACTTGTAGCTAGGTGATTCAAAGAAAACTATTATTTGGAAAACAATGTTCAAACTTTAGTATATTATATTAAAATATGGGACATGGGCAGAGACTAGTGACCTAGGTGAGGTGCTAAAGATAAAATTCCCTGGAGTAGTTCTAACTTCTTTAAGTGGTTCTCAGTCTGTGGTTAGTTAAGATCTTTGGACGAGAATGTAAAAATAGCCTGAGATTTGGGGGACATGGTGAAGGCATTTTTTTTCCTTGGAATGCACACTAGACCGCTCAAGTAAGTTATTTACTTCCTTACATATAAAGTTTAGATATTCCAGATGTTTAGGGTTCCTTGATAAGTAACATAACGTACATATAATAAAGAAATAATAAATTCTAATATAAGTACATAGAAAAAAGTGTTCAAACATTTGTACTAGACAATGATGTTAGTCACATCATAAGACTAATTTGTAAATTTAAGTTAAATGCATATGTTTTTTGTTAATAACTAACCTCAGTGTTAAATTCCCTTCCTCAAACCCCTCTGCTGCTGCTGCTGCTGCTAAGTCGCTTTAGTCGTGTCCGACTCTGTGCGACCCCACTCTAACCCATCTTTAAAAAAAAAGAAAAAGAAATTCATGCCTTTTTATTCACTCCACACATACTCCAAAGAAATATCAATACTTATTTTAACTTAAATTAATCATTCTGTCACTCATTTCACTGGAGTAGTGACCTCTCAGCTGTTTATTCCAGGAGCTATATTTTATACATTCATCGTAATCCTAGGGTCTTTCTGATGGAATAAAAAGTAATTGGCACATTTGTGCCTCGGCTGTTGTGCTTCCTGCAGTTGGAGTGTCATGGCTCTAAATCTAGTAAATGTTATTCATCCTTTAAAGTCTAAGTCAGTAGTGTCTCCTTTTTAAAGATTTTTCTGTACAAAGTAGGACTAACAATTTGTTTATTTACATTTATTAAAATCTTATGCTAAAATATGTAACTATTCCAACCTTTTTTCCTCTTTTACAAAATTTATTTCACATTCTAGCTGATTTAGATTTAGCTGATTTAAAATTAGCAGTGAATTTCAAGTATTTGAACGAAAACTTCATACTGCCTCTACTAGTTACTGGTTAAAAAGAAAATTCTAGGCTTTTATATTCCAGTGCTGGTCATTTTTTGTTTTTGCTTTTTTCCTACATAGTGCCTAGGGTTTCTTTCTTTTTTTTTTTCTATTTGTGTGGCATAGTTGGCTTATCTTCATGTGTACCTTATTTTATTATATTTGCTATTTTCTAATTATTCATCACATCATAAATTAATTTATTAATATATTATGGCCATATCTGAGAGCATGTCATAACCAGAACTGTTCTCATATTCCTTAAGTATGCTCATCTTTTTAAACAATGGAAGTAAACATTGTTACTAAAGAATCTTTGACTTTTGAGGGTTCTTTTGTTTTACGTTTAAGACAATCAAATTTTTGACTGAAGCATAATTGATTTACAATATTGTGTCAGTTTCAGGTATACAGCAAAGTGATTCAGTGTTATATATATTTTTTCCCAGATTATTTTCCATTGCAGGATATTATAAGATATTGAATATAGTTCCCTGTGCTATATAGTAAATTCTTGTTGCTTTTCTGTTTTATATATAGTACTTTATATTTGTTAATCTCATACTCCAAATTTATCCCTCCCCCTCTTCTCTTTCCCCTTTGGTAACCGTAAGTTTATTTTTTGTATTTGTGAGTCTATTTCTGTTTTGTATATAGATTCATTTGTATTTTTTAGATTCCACATGTAGGATACCATATAATATATGTCTTTCTCTGTTTTTTCACTTAGTGTGATATTCTCTAGATCTATCCATGTTGCTTCAAATAGTAATATTTCATTCTTTTTATGGCTGAATAGTATTCCCAGGTGGCACTAGTGGTAAAGAACCTGCCTGGCAATGCAGGAGACGTAAGAAACACAGGTTCTAATTCCCGGTTGGGAAGATCCCCTGGAGGAGGGCATAGCAACTGACTCCAGTAGTCCTGCCTGGAGAATCGCATGGACAGAGGGGCCTGGTGGGCTATAGGTCATGGGCTCCCAAAGAGTCAGACACGACAAAGAACAGCATGCACAGCATTTCTTTGTTTATATTTACCACATCTTTTTAAACCAATCATCTTTTGACGGGCACTTGGGTTGTTTCCATGTCTTGGCTATTGTAAATAGTTCAGCTATGAACATCGGGGTGCATGTATAATATCTTTTTGAATTTGTTTTCTCTGGATATATGCCCAAAGTGGGGTTACTGGATCATGTTTTTAGTTTTTATGGAACTTCCATACTACTTTCCATAGTGACTGTACCAATTTTAATTCCCACGAGCAGTGTAGAAGGGTTCCCTTTTCCCCACCCACTTTAGCATTAATATTTGTATACTTTTGATGAGAGCCATTCCAACACATCTGGTGATACCTTATTATGGTTTTGATTTGCATTTTTCTATCGGCGATGTTGAGCATCTTTTCATATGTTTCTTGGCCATTGCCAACATCCACTGGATCATAGAAAAAGCAAGAGAGTTCCAGAAAAACATCTATTTCTGCTTTATTGACTATGCCAAAGCCTTTGACTGTGTGGATCACAATAAACTGTGGAAAATTCTTCAAGAGATGGGAATACCAGACCATCTGATCTGCCCCTTGAGAAATTTGTATGCAGGTCAGGAAGAACAGTTAGAACTGGACATGGAACAACAGACTGGTTCCAAATAGGAAAAGGAGTACGTCAAGGCTGTATATTGTCACCCTGCTTCTTTAACTTATATGCAGAGTACATCATGAGAAACGCTGGACTGGAAGAAACACAAGCTGGAATCAAGACTGCCAGGAGAAATATCAATAACCTCAGATATGCAGATGACACCACCCTTATGGCAGAAAGTGAAGAGGAACTAAAGAGACTCTTGATGAAAGTGAAAGAGGAGAGTGAAAAAGTTGGCTTAAAGCTCAACATTCAGAAAACGAAGATCATGGCATCTGGTCCCACCACTTCATGGGAAATAGATGGGGAAACAGTGGAAACAGTGTCAGACTTTATTTTTCTGGGCTCCAAAATCACTACAGATGGTGACTGGAGCCATGAAATTAAAAGACACTTACTCCTTGGAAGGAAAGTTATGACCAACATAGATAGCATATTCAAAAGCAGAGACATTACTTTGCCAATAAAGGTTCGTCTAGTCAAGGCTATGGTTTTTCCTGTGGTCATGTATGGATGTGAGAGTTGGACTGTGAAGAAGGCTGAGCGCCGAAGAATTGATGCTTTTGAACTGTGTGTTGAGATTCCCTTGGACTGCAAGGAGATCCAACCAGTCCATCCTAAAGGAGATAAGCCCTGGGATTTCTTTGGAAGGAATGATGCTAAAGCTGAAACTCCAGTACTTTGGCCACCTCATGCGAAGAGTTGACTCATTGGAAAAGACTCTGATGCTGGGAGGGATTGGGGGCAGGAGGAGAAGGGGACGACAGAGGAAGAGGATGAGATGGCTGGATGGCATCACTGACTTGATGGATGAGTCTCAGTGAACTCCGGGAGTTGGTGATGGACAGGGAGGCCTGGCGTGCTGTGATTCATGGGGTCGCAAAGAGTCGGACACGACTGAGCGACTGATCTGATCTGATCTGATCTGATGTCTTCTTTGGAGAGATGTCTATTTAGGTCTACTGACCATTTTTTGATTGGGCTATTTGCTTTTTGATACTGAGTTGTATGAACTGTTTGTATATTTTGGATATTAACGCCTTGTCAGTCACATAATTTTCAAATGTTTTTCTCCTGTTCTGAAGGTTGTTCTTCATTTTGTTGATTTCTTTTGCTCTGTAAAAGTTTTAAGTTTGATTAGGTCCCATTTGTTTATTTTTGCTTTTATTTCTCTTGCCTTGGGAGACAGACCTAAGAAAATGTTGCTATGATTTATGTCCTGTATTTTTTTATTTTGCCTGTATTCACTTTTTTTGTTTTGCCTGTATTCACTTCTAGAAGTTTTATGGTGTGATGTTTTATATTTAGATCATAAAACCATTTTGAGTTTATTTTTGTATATGGTGTAAGGGAGTGTTATAGTTTCATTGGTTTATATGCAGCTGTAAGACAAACTCTTAAAGTGTTTTTCTTTCCATTTTGATCACAACTGTTACTTCTTACACAATTTTATTTTTATAAATAAGTTGTCTGAGATGGTGACTGTGGCTCCCTGAGATCCATATATGCTTATTTTCTGGTTTGTATTAAGGTTAACAGACAAGTAACTGCAAATTAGCAAGGTATTGGTATATTAAATATGAGATGAAGTTTTTAAAAAGTGTATGTCAGTGGATGGCCTCTGAATTTCTCTTAGGGAGACAAATGTTTTTGAAAAGAAAACTACCTGTTTAGTGTAGAAAATGAGGATGAAGAATTATAGTTTGGAAGGAAATGTATGAAAGTATTAGCTAAACTGTTCATCATGAAAAGTTATCACAAATTTGGGTATTTCAGTGAGGAAGAGAAAAATAACAGAGGTAAGCATCAGACAGGAGAAGTGCTCAGATTATATGGCAGAAGACTCGTGCCCAAAGAGAGTAAATTGATGAATATCTGCTAACGGAGGTACTGGAAGAGTTTTAAGAAAAGAATTATTTAATGGTCTGTTTTAAAATGTTTTGTGTGTAATTCTTGCTGTCACTCCACTCTTCCATTACCTTAAAGTTTCAGAGGAGTCATCTATACATGGACACTATTTTGGAATCAAGAAAAAGTCTTTGAGCCTTCCAATTTTGTGTAAGACAGAGCAAAAAATATAGTCATTGGGGATGAGATAACAGTGAGAAACTCAAGAGTTCATCTGAAATTGGAAATGAGAACTACTGCTGTCCATGAAAACACCAGTCGGTAGATAACTCTCTGAAGGCTGGATGGTGGGGGAAGGGGATAGGTTTTCTACTTCCTAAAAGGATAAGAGGGTTGAATCAATTTTATGATAATCTTTAAACAAAAAGGAAGATTAATTTGGTTGACATTTTGGTATACCTATAAGTGATAAATACTAAACCTGTAAAAATTATTTTTAAAGTTTTTATAGAAGATGGTGCTATCAATGGAAATAAGATTTCTGTGCCATCTGATTATGCCATATTTCTTATGTCCTCCATGTGTTTATGAGAAAATTATTATCTTCATTTTTAAATCACAGGCACCAGAATATGAAGAAGATTAGTGACTTTCTGAAGGCCAGTCTGTTAGTTAGAAATTGAATGAAACAATCAAAAACCTACATGACTCAGGTTAAATTCATGATCTATAAATACTGTGGTAAAAATAGTTAATACCTGGCACTTCACTAACTATGTGGCACTGAGCATTATCTAAGTAGTAGCATCTTTTTTTTTAAGTAAATATAACATGGAATAGTTTTGAGGGTTAAATAATACATGCAAAGCATTAGGCAGAGTTCCTGGGCCAAATAAGCATTCAATGAATGCTAACATTATTTATTAGGTTTTTACATTATTATTTGGAAAATAATATTTTATTAATATTATTTTTAGTATTAATAAAGTTATTTACATTCCTTTCAATTCCTATAATTCCAGAAAGCATTGTCTATAAACACTTAAGGATTTTTGGAACAGAATTTTAAAACATTCTGACTTTTCAGCCCACATCAATTTCAATCTCATGGTCACTACAAATTTATATTAATTGTATAAGGTCTAAAAAGAAATCTCAATTGACCCAGGGGCACTCAGATACCTCAACCCTCCTGTTGGTTGATTATCACCCTGGAAACAGCTCAGCCTGGGTTCAGGCATAATACTCCACAGATGCCTCACAAATTGAAAAATCAATAAAAGGATCCATAGCAGCTGGTGGTACAAGAGCATAGTCAGAGTCTATATGTCAAATTATAATACTGCCACCCTTCCTTATTCCAGAAATTGTTTTTATCATTAAAATTTAAGTATCAGAGTTTAGGACTTCCTCCATCTTCTTGAATGTATCTTGTGTATCATAGATTAGAGATGATAGAAGGGATCTTTTATCATTGTAGAAGTCAACTCTTTCTAAAAACTGAAAAAAATGAATCCATCCCCATGATGTTCATAACTTGCTCAGGTTCCACAGCAAGTCATGGATTTCTTTCTAATGAAGTAAAAATAGAAGACTACTATGGTAGTCAAGGCTATGGTTTTTCCAGTAGTCATGTATGGATGTAAGAGTTGGACTGTAAAGAAAGCAGAGCGCCGAAGAATTGATGGCTTTTGAACTGTGGTGTTGGAGAAGACTCTTGAGAGTCCCTTGGACTGCAAGGAGATCCAACCAGTCCATTCTAAAGGAGATCAGTCCTGGGTGTTCATTGGAAGGACTGATGCTAAAGCTGAAACTCCAATACTTTGGCCACCTCATGCAAAGAGTTGACTCATTGGAAAAGACTCTGATGCTGGGAGGGATTGGGGGCAGGAGGATAAGGGGATGACAGAGGATGAGATGGCTGGATGGCATCACTGACTCGATGGACGTGAATCTGAGTGAACTCTGGGAGTTGGTGATGGACAGGGAGGCCTGGCGTGCTGCAATTTGTGGGGTCGCAAAGAGTCACGACTGAGTGACTGAACTGAACTGATGGTCACCAAAAATGACAGGTAGTTAGTTTCTGTTAAAACTTTATTGAGGTCTAATTAACATAAAATAAACTTCATATGGGCTTCTCTGATTCCTCAGATGGTAAAGAATCTGCCTGCAATGTAGGAGACCCGGGTTCCATCCCTGGGTCAGAAAGTTCCCCTGGAGAAGGAAATGGTAACCCACTCTGGTATTCTTGCTTGGAGAATCCCATGGATAGAGGATCCTGGCAGGCTACAGTCCATGGGGTCACAAAGAGTTGGACGTGACTGAGTGACTAACACTTTCACTTTCAAACTCCATATAGTTAAACATTAAGAGTTTTTATGTATGTGTAGACTCATGAAACCATCACTGCAGTCAAAATAATGAACATATCTATCACCCCCAGAAAGTTTTTTTCATATCTCTTTATAATTTTTTCCTCCTGCTCCTCCTTTTTCCCTGCTATCCCACCATTGTCCCAAAGTAACCACTGATCTGGCTTTCTATTATTATAGTTTAATTTTCACTTTCTAGAATTTTTATGAATAAAATTACGTAGTATTTGTTTTGTCTGACTTCTTTCACTTCATAAAATTATTTTTAGGTATATCCCTGTTTTTGCATGTATCAGTAGTTGTACCCTTTTACTGATGAGAAATATTGCATTCTATAGCTATACAAAAATTAGTTTATTCATTTACCTAGACAGATGTAGATGTGTACGTTTGGGTTTTCCAGTTTGGGGCTATTAAAAATAAAGTGACAATGAGTATAGTGTAAAAGTCTTTGAGTCAACATCTGCTTTTGTTTTTCTTGGGTAAATACCTTGGAATGAGTTAAACATTGGAGTAATATGGTAGGTATGTGTTTAAATATACTGTCAAAATACCTTCAAAAGTAGTTAAATCATTTTACATTTTACATTTCCATCCACAGTTGCTCAGTGTATTTGTCAACATTTTGTGTAAACAGTCTTTATTTTAGCTGTTCAAGTGGATGTGTAGGGATAATATCATTGCAGTTTTTATTTGCATTTCAGCAATGACTCAAGATATTGAGCATATTTTTGTGTGCTTATTTGACATCTATATATCTTCTTTGACATGTCTATTAAAATATTTTTGCCCATTTTTAAATTGGGTTATCTTCTTTCTACTGGAGTGTAATAATTCTTTATACATTCTGGCCATTTCCAGAAACATTTAATCGTTTATTGCTTTATCATACTGGTGAGAATATCCAGTACATTATTAAATAGAAATGGTGGGATTAGACATCCTTACCTTGTTCCTGACTTTAGGAGTAAGTCTTTCATCACTAAAATGCCTTTTATCAGGCCAAGGAAGTTACCTTACATTTGAGTAAGACTTCTTTTTAATAGGAACAGAATTCCCTTGGTGTCGCAGGAGAGAGTTTGGCTGTGAAATTTAGTTGTAGTTCCCATGGGCACAAAAGCCCTGTATGCAAAAGTAAAAGTCAGAGGCTTGTTTTGGAATCAAACTGTACTGGCCACACAAGAAGCAAATTTTTGCTTCTAAAAGGAACTAAAAATACTAATATATGTGCCTATGTTTTTTCTATGCTTTATGTTAGAAATTAACCATTGATCACAGCATTCTTTACTGGAAAACCCAAATGCAGACACTGAAACCAGGTCATCATGGGGTCTGGGCAGCCACTAGACCTGGCATTGTGATGAGTATTTTCATCCATAATATTTATACATGTCTACTAGTTGCTCAGTCATGTCCAACTCTTTGCAACCCCCATGGACTGTAGCCCACCAGGCTCCTCTGTCCATGGAATTCTTCAGGCAGGAATATTGGAGTTGCCATTTCCTTCTCCAGGGGATCTTCCTGACTCAGAGATCAAACCCAGGTCTCCCACATTGCAGACAGATTCTTTACCATCTGAGACCCCAAGGAAGCAAAGAATAAAATATTCAGTTAAGCAACACTGTGGATGTGAGTATAGTCTCACTTGGTATCTGAATATTGTTAATAAACAAGTTTAGAGACTTATCTTACAGCTTTGGGAGCCTTTTCATAACTATTCCTCCATAAAACCTTGTGGAGAAGGCCATGATTTGGAAACTGGATCATTTATAATACTGTAGGACCATAGGATGTTCCAAAAGTAAAGTTCCTTTGAGATTGTTTAATTCCGAAGTTTTCACACTTTTCTATTTTTGGCCTTAAAATATTTATTTTAAAGAACTCTACAGAAAAATCTAACAGATAAGCCAACTGAAAATAGAACTGTTGTAGTCTGCCCATACCCCATCCCTTTGGAGCCCCTGAAATATCTCAATGAAATATGCTGAGGCTCCACTGAGTGAAGTTTCAAAACCACTAATCTCATCCAACTTTCACTTTATGGATGTTGAAGTATAAGGATGTTGAAGTATAAGTGATGTAAAGTACCTAACAGTAACAAAATTGAGGCTTGAAGACAAATGACTCATTCCTGGTCTTATATTTTCTTCTGAACCATGTACATACAAAGAAAATATTTCCATTATACATACACAAGCCACTAATGATAATAATAAACTGCACGTGTGTGTTACTCAGTCGTGTCCAATTCTTTGCGACCCCATGGACTGTAGCCTGCCAGGTTCCTCTGCCCATGGTATTCTCCAAGCAAGAATGCTGAAGTGGGTTGCCATTTCCTTCTGCAGCCATATAATAATCTACAAAAGTCTCATTTACCTCTCATTTGGCTCCCACAGCATCTTCATTTGCCAATTAGGAAACTGAGGCTCAAAGAGAAGTCATTTGCCCAAGAGAGCTGCCATGTTGTTAGGTTGAGAGTCAAACACAACTTTACCTATACTTAGGCTAACATACCATGTGCTCAAGACCCACAGAAATTGAGGCCTCATAGCCTTCTGCAAAGCTCCAGGCTCATGTATCCCCACCACTCATGGGTTATTTACATCTCCATCTTCAATGCCTCACAGATATCCTCAACTAGTCACATTCAAAGGTGAGCTAACATGTCTGCTACCCCCTCAAATGCATGTAGGTGAGTTTTGGGTATTTGTACTTAAGTCTCCCCAGGCAGTAATAATGTGCAGCTGGGATGATGAACCACTGGCCTAGAGAATAGAACTAAGCACAGTACACAAACCCTTTATAATAATTCCAGTGCGAGAAATCCAATCTAATTCTCTGCTACTCTCTGCCTGATATTTTATGCTATAGGGTCATAAGTGTTGTTGTTCACTCCCTCATATCCAACTCTTTGGAACCCCATGGACTGCAGCACACCAGCTTCCCTGTCCTTCACCAACTCCTGGAGCTTGCTCAAACTCATGTCCATCGAGTCAGTGATGCCATCCAACTGTCTCGTCCTCTATAGTCCCCTTCTCCTCCTTCCTTCAATATTTCCCAGCATCAGGGTCTTTTCCAATGAGTCAGTTCTTCCCATCAGGTGGCCAAAGTATTGGAGCTTCAGCTTCAGCATCAATTCTTCAAATGAATATTCAGGACTGATTTCCTTTAGGATGGACTGCTTTAATCACTTTGCTGTCCCAGGGACTCTCAAGAGTCTTCTCCAACACCACAGTTCAAAAGCATCAATTCTTCAGCGTTCAGCCTTCTTTATGGTCCAACTCTCACATCCATACATGACTACTGGGAAAACCATAGCTTTGACTATTTGGACCTTTGTCAGCAAAGTGATTTCTTTGCTTTTTAGTACACTGTCGTGGTGTTGGAGAAGACTCTTGAGAGTCCCTTGGACTGCAAGGAGATCCAACCAGTCCATTCTGAAGATCAGCCCTGGGATTTCTTTGGAGGGAATGATGCTGAAGCTGAAACTCCAGTACTTTGGCCACCTCATGCGAAGAGTTGACTCATTGGAAAAGACTCTGATGCTAGGAGGGATTGGGGGCAGGAGGAGAAGGGGACGACAGAGGATGAGATGGCTGGAAGGCATCACCGACTCGATGGAAATGAGTCTGAGTGAACTCCAGGAGTTGGTGATGGACAGGGAGTCCTGGCGTGCTGCGATTCATGGGGTCATGAAGAGTTGGACACGACTGAGAGACTGAACTGAACTGAGCTGAACACTGTCTAGGTTTGTCATAGCTTTTCTTCCAAGGAGCAGTTGTCTTGATTTCCTGGTTGTGGTCCCCATCCATGGTGATTTTGGAACCCGAGAAAATGAAGTCTGTCATTGCTTCCATCATTTCCCCATCTATTTTCCATGAAGTGATGGGACTGGATGCCATGATCTTAGTTTTCAGAATGTTGAACTTTAAGCCAACTTTTTCACTCTCCTCTTTCACTTTCCTCCAGAGGCTTTTTAGTTCCTCTTCACTTTCTGCCATAAGGGTGGTGTCATCTGCATACCTGAAGTTACTGTATTTCTCCTGGCAATCTTGATTCCAGCTTGTGCTTCATCTAGCCTGGCATTTCTCATGATGTACTCTGCATATAAGTTAAATAAGCAGGGTGACAATATACAGCCTTGGCGTACTCCTTTGCCAGTTTGGAACCAGTACACTGTTCCATGTCCAATTCTAACTGTTGCTTCCTGAACTGCACACAGGTTTCTCAGGAGGCAAGTAAGGTGGTCTGGTATTCCCCTCTCTTTCAGAATTTTCCATGGTTTGTTGTGATCCACACAGTTGGAAAAGTCTTTAGCATAGTCCATGAAGCAGAAGTAGATATTTTTCTGGAATTCTGCTTTTTCTATGATCCAGTGGATGTTGGCAATTTGATTTCTGGTTCCTCTGCCTTTTCTAAATCCAGCTTGAACATTTGGGAGTTCTGGGTTCACATACCATTGAAGCGTACTTTGGAGAATTTTGAGCATTACTTTGCTAGCATGTGATCATAATATCTACCATTTATTGAACTTGATACATTCTTTCACCCTTTTGTATTAATACAATATTCCTTCCTCTCTTCCCATATACCTAACAAACTTTTATTTGTCCTTTAAGACCCTGCTTAAGCAGTGTCTACTGCCCAGGGTAAAGATTTCCCTGACTTCTCCAGGCAAAGTTCATGGCTTATTCTTTTGGTGCCGTTTTTACCATGCGTATTATTCTATTATTGTATTTGTAATGGTGACTTATTTAAACAATTATCTCCCTTATTGGACTGTTGGTGGAACCATGTCTTGCTCGTATTTTTTTTGCATAATGGGGATAATTTACACAGTTTCTTATTCCTTCCCCTTGACTCAGTGCAAATGTTCCTGATTTTGTAGGACCATTCTTTTTCCTAAATGTGAAGAATCCTGAATGTAGCTCACAAATATCTCCTGCATGTCATCTGTAAAGAATTGCAGGGATTGGCAGCAAAAGCAAATAAAGTCAGCAATCTAGGGATCAGTGTTGCTGTTGCTTAGTCACAGAGTAGTGTCCAACTCTTTTGCGACCCCATGGACTACAATTTTCCAGGTTCTCCGTCCATGGGATTTCCCAGGCAAGAATACTGGAGTGGGTTGCCTTTCCTGTTGATCGATCAATTAAACAACACAGAGTTGTTGTGCATCTGTTGTATGCTTGACACTATGCTAGGCATCCCAGCAGTACAACAGCAGGTAATCTGGGCCTAAAATTGCTAACTCTCTATTTTGTCACCTTGATAAATGAAGGTGTGAAGGACTTGATGTATATAAAGCATATTTGTGGTTTAAAATTAGTAAACAGAGCAGGTAACATTTACTCCTAAAACCTTAAAATAAGAAAAATAAGCAACCTATTGTATGATATGTTTATAGGGGTCTTCAATCTTCTGGTGGATGCCTACAATTCCTCCATTAAAGCCTCATCTTGTTAATATCAGAGTTTGATCCTTGTTAAAATGCAAATAAATTCAGGGAGGAAATCATTGTTTTTAATTAATTGTGCCTCCCTGTTAATAAATTACATAGGAGTAGGTTTTTAGGAAGATAGAAGATGAGAGGAAGAGGGAGTATAGGAAAGAGGTGTTGGCAAGTGGGTAAAAAGTTGAGGAACCGAATGCTGAGACAATGTACAAATTCACAGGGCTGAATCAAACATGTTATGAATTATTGGATAAGCAAAATTAATGTAGATTATTATAAAAGAATATACGAATACTAACATTTGGCTATTTCTAATAATTTGCAGAAATTTACTAATATAAAAAGTAAATATATACTAGAGTGAACAAATCAAAATGTTATTGACAATAAAGACACAATATCAGAGACAAGCACAGTATCCAGTGATATGGATAGTTCAGTAAATTATGTATTTACATTAGGAGTGATGTTCTAGAACAGATTATCATTTCTTAAGAGATTATAGGATAGGAAAGATAGGATAAATGGTAAAAAAAAAAAATCCACATTATAAAATAGCATATGTGATCCTATATTTGTGAAAAATGTGTATAAACTGAGAAAAGGACCTCACCCTGATGTTCACAGTGACTATCTTTGCAGGGCAGGGAAGAGACTATGAATATTCCTTTTAAGGAAATAAAAATTTGCTTATCTATGTTCTTTAATTTTGTTTTAAGCTGCAATTTTAAAACTATAATAAACTTTTTGAAGGAAATCCACTAGAAGTTATACAATCTGAGTGCATTCTGTCAGATCACACTTGATTATTAATTAAAAGGGGATGAGAGAATGTGGGGGTGAACATATGCAGATGAGTACATGATTAAGAGCCCTAGTGAGGATTTTATAAAACAGAGAAGTGCCAAAGTTGTCCAGAGGTCACTATATGTACAACCCTGCTTATATGACAGAAAAAACCCCAGAGCATCTGCATAATTTAAAAATAGTCAAAGTCAAATAAGATTTACAATATGAAGAGTTTCATTCATGAAAATATACACCTATTTTAATAACAATGATGATTCAAGAATGTTTGATTGTTAAAGATACTATTAAGAAATAGTGCCAAGAGCCAAAATGAATCACTTACAAAGTTGAGGAAAATTCCTCAAGTAAAGGGAAACTTAACATTCCTAATCACACACTAACTGAAACCATAATAGTAAAATTCTAAAAAAGATTACATGGGGACATGTATTAAGTATGACATTTAATCCACTTGTAATGCTGTTCAATATGTTCATCTGTACTTGTTTTATTTCTTCCCCTTCCTTGAACTCAGAGGATCAGATTTTGGGAGCCTATTCTACTTTCTCCAGTAATTAATTCAAGGAAACAGTGTATCAGAGATTGAAATCTCCTCACATCGTTCTTGAGTTCTCATTTCTTTTTTAAGCTTACTGAATGTCAGTGGTATTATAAAACACAAAAGTCTAACTTTTCCAGTAACTTTTAAGATGCCTGCTGCAAGCAGAATCAAAATTAACAAAAGAAACAACTCAAACAATACAAAAATCTTGGTAGTGCTTTAACACTGGGAAGAATTTAAATGCCACATGCAAATATCAAATGACATTTACAAAGCACATACCCTGTCTAATTCTTCTGTGAGCTAATGCAGTAATTACAGACTTTATACTTTCCAACAAAATCACCATTGAGAGTACACCAGCCAGGAAAAATTCAATCATAGTATAAAAGCCACAAAGAATTGCTGAAATTGTCACCCACTCAGATTTAAAGTTCAGAGGGTTAATTGTGTTAATTACTAACTGACTGATTCTTTTGTTCCTTAAGAATGAATGTCAGGAGTTAGTACCTGTATAGAATAAATATTCATATCTAGTTCTATATCTGTATCTGCATATGCATCTGAATATATGCATATTTGTATATCTATCTCATCTGGGCTTCAGTAATGGACAGCAGAGCCTGGTGGGCTACAGTCCATGGAATGACAAAGGCAGACACAAATGAGCATACAAACACAACACTGACATATGCAGTAATTTGCTGCTATGAAAAACTAGGAGTATTAACTCTGGGAAATATTCAGTTTATAACCAAAGACAATATCTTTAAAAGAAAAAAGCCATACTCTAAAATAGTTTTGTTTAATAGAACATTCTGAAATGATGGAAATATTCTATACCTGCCCTATCTAACACACTAGCCACTAGACCATTTGAAATGTGGTTCAGTTCAGTCAGTTCAGTCGCTCAGTTGTGTCCAACTCTTTGCAACCTCATGGACTGCAGCACGCCAGGCTTCCATGTCCATCACCAAGTCTGGAACTTGCTCAAACTCATGTTCATCAAGTCGATGATGCCACCCAACCATCTTATCCTCTGTCACCCTTCTCCTCCTGTCTTCAATCTTTCCCAGCATCAGGGTCTTTTCTAGTGAATCAGTTCTTTGCATCAGGTGGCCAAAGAATTGGAGTTTCAGCTTCAGCATCAGTCCTTCCAATGAATATTCAGGATTGATTTTCTTTAGAATTGACTGGTTTGATCTCCTTACTGTCAAAGGGATTCTCAAGAGTCTTCTATAACACTACAGTTCAAAAGAATCAATCTTCGGTGCTAAGATTTCCTTATAGTCCAACTCTTACATCTATACATGACTACTGGAAAAACCATAGCTTTGACTAGATAGAACTTTGCTGCAAAATAATGTTTCTTCTTTTTAATATGCTGTCTGGGTTGGTCTTAGTTTTTCTTCCAAGGAGCAAGAATTGTTTAATTTCATGGCTGCAGTCACCATCTGCAATGATTTTGGAGCCCAAGAAAATAAAGTCTATTACTATTTCAATTGTTCCCCTATTTTCCATGAAGTAATGGAACTGGATACCATGATCTTAGTTTTCTGAATGTTGAGCTTTAAGCCAGCTTTTTCACTCGCCTCTTTCATTTTCATCAAGAGGCTTATTAGTTCTTCTTTACTTTCTGCCATAAGGGTGATGTCATCTTCATCTCTGAGGTTATTGATACTTCTCCCGGTAATCTTGATCCCAGCTTATGCTTCATCCAGCCCAGTATTTTGCAAGATGTACTCTGCAAATAGGTTAAATAAGCAGGGTGACAATATACAGCCTTGACATACTCCTTTTCCTATTTGGAACCAGTCTGTTGTTCCATGTCCAATTCAAACTGTTGCTTCTTGACCTACATACAGGATTCTCAGGAGGCAGGTAAGGTAGTCTGGTATTTCCATCTCTTTAAGAATTTTCCACAGTTTGTTGTGATATACACAGTCAAAGGCTTTGGCATAATCAATAAAGTGGAAGTAGATGTTTTTCTGATATTCTCTTGCTTTATCTATGATCCAAGGAATGTTGGCATTTTGATCTCTGGTTCCTCTGCCTTTCTAAATCCAGCTTAAACACCTGGAAGTTCATGCTTCAGGTACTGTTGAAGCCTGGCTTGGAGAATTTTCAGCATTACTTTGCTACCATATTAGATAAGTACAATTGTGTAATAGTTTAACTAATATGCAGAGTATATCATGAAAAACACTGGGCTTGATGAAGCACAAGCTAGAATCAAGATTGCCAGAAGAAATATCATTAACTTCAGATATGCAGATGACATCACCCTTATGGCAGAAAGTGAAGAAGAACTAAAGACCCTCTTGATGAAAATGAAAGAGGAGAGTGAAAAAGTTGGCTTAAAGCTCAACATTCAGAAAACAAAGATCATGGCATCCGGTGGAGAATGGCAAATAGATGGAGAAACAGTGGAAACAGTGGCAGACTTTATTTTCTCAGGCTCTAAAATTACTGCAGATGGTGACTGCAGCCATTAAATTAAAAGACACTTAATCCTTGGGATAAAAGTTATGACCAACCTAGATAGCATATTCAAAAGCAGAGACATTACTTTGCCAACAAAGGTCTGTCTACTCCAGGCTATGGTTTTTCCAGTAGTCATGTATGGATGTGAGAGTTGGACTGTAAAGAAAGCTGAGTGCAGAAGAATTGATGCTTTTGAACTGTGGTATTGGAGAAGACTCTTGAGAGTCCTTTGGACTGCAAGGAGATCCAACCAGTCCATCCTAAAGGAAATCGGTCCTGAATATTCATTGGAAGAACTGATGTTGAAGCTGAAACTCCAATACTTTGGCCACCTGATGCGAAGAGCTGACTCATTTGAAAAGACCCTGATACTGGGAAAGATTGAAGGTGGGAGGAGAAGGGGACGGCAGAGGATGAGATGGCTGGATGGCATCACTGACTCAATAAACATGAATTTAAGTAAACTCTGGGAGTTGGTGAGGGACAGGGAGGCCTGGTGTGCTGCAGTCCATGGGGTCGCAAAGAGTTGGACATGACTGAGCGACTGAAATGAACTCGACTGAACCTGAACATTCTTTGACATTGCCTTTCTTTGGGATTAGAATGAAAATTGACCTTTTCCAGTCCTGTGGTCACTGCTGAGTTTTCCAAATTTCCTGGCATATTTAGTGTAGCACTTTCACAGCATCATCTTTTAGGATTTTAAATAGCTCAACTGGAATTCCATCACCTCCACTAGCTTTGTTTATAGTGATGCTTCCTGAGGCCCACTTGACTTCGCATTCCAGGATGTCTGGCTCTAGGTGAGTGATCACACCATCATGGTTATCTGGGTCATGAAGATCTTTTTTGTATAGTTCTTCTGTGTATTCCTGTCACCCCTTCCTAAAACCTTCTGTTTCCATTAGGTCCATACCATTTCTGTCCTTATTGTGCCCATATTTGCATGAAATATTCCCTTGGTATCTCTAATTTTCTTGAATAGCTCTCTAGTCTTTCCCATTCTATTGTCTTCCTTTATTTCTTTGCACTGATCATTGAGGAAAGCTTTGTTATCTCTCCTTGCTATTCTTTGGAACTCTGCATTCAGGTGGGCATATCTGTCCTTTTCTCCTTTGCCTTCAGCTTCTCTTCTTTTTTCAGCTATTTGTAAGCCCTCCTCAGACAACCATTTTGCCTTATTTGCATTTCTTTATCTTGGGTACGGTCTTGATCACTGCCTCCTGTACAGTGTCATGAACCTCCATCCATAGTTCTTCAGGCACTCTGTCTATCAGATCTAATCCCTTGAATCTATTTGTCACTTCTACTGTATAATCAGAAGGAATTTTATTTAGGTCATACTTGAATGGTCTAGTGGTTTTCCCTACTTTCTTCAATTTAAGCCTGAATTTGGCAATAAGGAGTTTATGATCTGAGCCACAGTCAGCTCCCAGTCTTGTTTGTGCTGACTCTATAGAGCTTCTCTATCTTTGACTGCACAGAGTGTACTCAATCTGATTTTGGTATTGACTGTCTAGCGATGTCCATGTGTAGAGTTTTCTCTTGTGTTGTTGGAAGAGGGTGTTTGCTATGACCAGTGTGTTCTCTTGGAAAAACTCTGTTAGCCTTTGCCCTGCTTTGTTCTGTACTCCAAGGCCAAATGTGCCTGTTGATCCAGATATTTCTTGACTTCCTACGTTTGCCTTCCTGTCCCCTATAATGAAAAGGACATCTTTTGGGGGTATTTGTTCTAGAACACCATATAGGTCTTCATAGAGCCACTCAACTTCAGCTTCTTTAGCATTACTGGTTGAGGCATAGACTTGGATTACTCTGATATTGAATGGCTTGCCTTGGAAACGAATAGAGATCATTCTGTCATTTTTAAGATTGTACCCAAGTACTCAATTTCAGACTCTTTTGTTGACTATGATGGCTACTCCATTTCTTCTATGGGATTCTTGCTTACAGTAGTAGATATAATGGTCATTTGAATTAAATTCTCCCATTCTAGTACATTTTAGTTCACTGATTCCTAAAATGTCAAAGTTTATTCTTGCCATCTCCTGTTTGACCACTTCCAATTTGCCTTGATTCATGGACCTAACATTCCAAGTGAAAGTGAAGTCGCTCAGTCATGTCCGACTCTTTGCGACTCCATGGACTATAGCCTACCAGCCTCCTCTGTCCATGGGATTTTTCAGGCAATAGTACTGGAGTGGATTGCCATTTCCTTCTCCAGGGGATCTTCCTGACCCAGGGATCAAACCCGGGTCTCCCGCATTGTAGACAGGCGCTTTACCGTCTAAGCCACCAGGGAAGTCCAAGTTCCTATGCAATATTGTTCTTTACAGTATTGAACTTTATTTCCATCACAAGTCATATCCACAACTGGGTGTCATTTTTGCTTTGGCTCCATCTCTTCATTCTGGAGTTATTTCTCCACTCTTCTCCAGTAGCACATTGGGCACCTACCAACCCAGGGAGTTCATCTTTCAGTGTCATTTCTTTTTGCCTTTTCATAGTGTTCATACCCAGTTCAGTAGGTGCCCAGTATGCTACTGGAGAAGAGTGGAGAAATAACTCCAGAAGAGTATGAAATGTGGTTAGTTTGACTGAATGACTGATTTATTTTCTTTTATTTTAATTAACTTAAATAGCCAGATTTGCCTATTCACTACTGTATTGGGCAGCTCTTAAGAAGTGAATGAAATGACAGTGGTGAAGTGCTATCCAAATAAAATAGCCTCCATTTACTTACCAACTGTTTGCATATGAACAAGTTAGACTTCCCTTCTACAGAATTAAGCCATCCACAAGGACTGATGACAGGGAAAATGGGTAGAAGACACACAAGCTATTTGGGATATTTAGGATGTTTTGTTAAGGTGGAGACAGCATTATTCTCTCTGTATATGCAGTAAATAGCACAGTGCATAGAACAAAGTAGATGGTCAGTGTTTGTTTTTCAGTATGTTTGATAAGGTGTGTCTACTGGGTTGGTCAAAAAGTTTGTAGGGTTTTTCTCTATGATTTATAGACAAAGACGGTCCCCAGGAACTTCACAAAGGCAATGCCCAGGGCTGCTGCAGCCACCACCAGCACATTGCTCCTCAGCCAGCTCCCAGTCTTCTCTACACAGTCCTCAGTGTGGATCTCCTTCACCTTGAAATTGATTCCACAGCCTTGAGTGACATTGACACAGCAGGAGTCAGGGACTTGCTTGGTCATGAGCGGGATCATCTCCTAGTCTATGTAGTTAGCCACCCCAAAGTACCTAAATCACCTGGCAAGTTTGTTAAATGCAAAATTCAGATTCATTGCGTCTGATATGGTTAAGACTCTGCATTTCTAACAAGCTCCCGCTGATATCCATATTTTGGTCTGGGCCACACTTTGAATAGTAAGGGTCTCTACATCACACTGCTTTTCTTGGGATAGTGCTACGGGGCCAGCATAAGTATTCAATACATGGTAATGGATGAACAAAGACAAATCAAACTATATGTGCACAGAGATTATTTTCAAAATTTTCAGAATGTTTCTTTCTTAAGAAAACCAGTACCTGCATTTTAAAAATAACCATTAAGCTTAATATGAAATCAAGTTACGTATTATGTGATTTCAACTCCATTTCTGTGACAAAGTGTGTTTGGTTTTAACCCTCATTGGGATAATATTCTAATTTAAAGAAAATAGCAACAGCAAAATGAACAAGTAATTAGTTTAATTTTGAGGTCTGAAATAAACATCTCAGATTCTTTTCTTCTTTCTCCCTTCATTCCCAGTAGCTCTCTGGGGAGTGTGTCAACCTAGGAAGACACTTCCTTCCTATGGTATTGCTCAAAGTCTGACCTAACATTTCTAAATTCAGGCTTTCTCACCCTGGGCCTAAATGCTCAAGGAGGTAATGGATCCCAGTCATTGATTGGTAGCAGCTTCCATCCAGCTAGTTCTAAAGAGCAATTGGGTGGAGGCATTAAACAATGCACACTTAGGCTGTGGTTAGAACAGTTAGAAGGCAGCCAGAGGGCATGTCAATCACCTTCCGGCTGCTGCAGTGCCAGGCAGAGGGATGACTGGCTGGAGACAGGGGCTACTTCGGGTCATTTATGCCCAGGCTCTGGGGGCCCCAGAGGCACTGCAGAATGTAGGAGAGGAGGGGCAAGTGTCCTGTTGGAGCATCAGGTAGTCTCTTACAAAGGACTTTCTTATTTGGCTCTTTTATTTATTTTTAAATTTTCTTGGTACGTTATTTTATAAGAAAATGATTGTTTTTAAATGACTGTTTTATTTTTGAGCAATAAAGGAATTCATTTCAATGAACCAAAATGAAATATTTGTGAATAATCCTATTTAGTAGCCAGAGGTAATTTAACAATCTAGAAATGGCTGGTTTAATGAACAACAATGAAAATAATTTTTAATAATTTTTAAAGATCTTGTTACTTTGAAAGTCCAGCTGACACATATTTTCTACAGATTACATGGGGAAATTAAAAATATGAAAATCTCTTTGGGATTGATAAGTTCACAACAGACAGAGGGAAATAAATATTTTCAGCAAGTTTTAAGCTCTCCTTCCCTTCCCTTTGTTGTAAATTGCTGAGTTGTCTTTTTAGTCACAGACTGTGTAAAAATTGGCTAGTAAACATTTTCAACAACTTTGAAAGCATTTATAGATCTTTCTTCCTTGCCAACTCTTGGTTCATATCCTTTATGTTCTTAACTTGTACTTATAGTGATATCTGATCTAAGGCATTTATATGCATTTTATAAGATGGATTTATATTTTATTCTGATTTTGACTTACCATATTGAGTATACTCTCTTCCAACTGACAGCTTTATCATAGCTTCATTATTCCAAATTTGTGGCAAGTAATTGTGAACTCTTTTGTATAATATTTATTAAGTAATGTTCAAAAAACTATCTCCTAGGTTCTGAGAATACAGAGGTGAATTGATGTCCCTCCCTCAAGAACCTGTGACTCAAAGGCCAAGTTTTCAAATATTTTTATGCAAGAATGTCTTTCTCTTAACATGGCTCTTTTGTTCATATACTGTTTTATCTGTTTTATCAATTATTCCATTCTGTTAATCCATTAGTTGATGGAAACTGCACAGACTCATCTTTATAGTGTACTTCTTAGAACTGACTCACCAACTCCATGTCATGAAAGTAATTGTGGCCCTGAGTCCATATATTGAACCTGTCCTCTGAGTTAATAATGACTTTGTTTTAGGTCAGGGTTTTAGAGCATACCTCTAATGAAATTAAGGTTCTGAGCTCAATCTGCTTGTGGGCCAGTTATCGTTACATGACTTGTAAAGAGCTCACACTCTAATCTTTTGTGAGTGATGTTTGTGAATGTCTCCCACTGGTTGCACAGGAAGCAAGTGAGAGAGTTGAGTCTTAGCCCAAATGCACCTTCACTGGTGGGAAAAGAAACCAAAGATCAGGTCTCATAGAGGAATTATTATTTAACCATGAGGCCCTTTGTAAAACTTTCATACCATAGAATCAATGTTTATGGATGAATAAATGAGCTTGTGCATGATAGAGCCTAAGGAGCATGGGGTGGTATCTGACTCTTACAACCCCATGGACTGTAGCCTGCTAGGTTCCTCTGTCCATGGGATCTTCCAGAGAAGAATACTGGAGTGGGTTGCCATTTCCTTCTCCATGGAATCTTCCAGACCCAGGAGTCGAATTTACTGACTGAGCTACAAGGAAAGCCCAAGGAGCATGGGAGGCCTATTCATATTAGCAGGAGAGAGGCCACCAGGGGTAAAAATCACACACATGATTGCTTCCAGTGTGGGGCTTTAGGAAGCAAAGTGTGTTGTTAGCATGAGGGAACATGAACATGCCGTATCCACTCCCACCCTCAGGACACAGCACAGAAAGTTATAATGACAGCCCCTGCAAGGCCTCTTCAAGGTCAGTCTTTGGGATCTATGGTCACTTTCTCCTGCATCCAAAGCCTTAAACACAGGACTGTCTGGGTGGCAAAACTAGAACTGCAGAGGGACAGGGTCTATAGATGAAGTCTAGTCTCTGCTTCTCTCTTTCTTAACACATATACTTCTGTACTGTTATGGTTGGTTTTGTCTATTTTCCTTCTCAATTCTGAGTTCCTTGAGGACAACAACCCAGTAACTCCAGTGTTTGATCTGGTACTTAGTAGGCCAGTAGGTCCTTCAGTTAAGGTTTGTGGACCACTTGGATGCTGAACATGGAGTCTGGGAAATAAGTATTAGCTGGCTAAAGACAGACAAGGCTGGAAGGTCTCCATACAGGTGGTAATGACAGCTGACAGGGGACTCAAGAAAGCCCGAAAAAACATGAAATCTGTAGTAAGGTGCATGCTGGGGGCTAGGAGGAAACCAATGGCAGCAGCAAAGCAGAGAACTCTGGCCAAAGTGCAGGAAAGTTCAAGCCTCCTGTGGTGTCTTCTGAAGTTGAAGTCAGCACTGAGTAGACTGAAGACCTTAGGTAGCCAGAGTAGTGAGAGCCTAGGTTGCAGCAGCCACAGCAACAGCGCATGTCAGAGGTAGCCAAGACAGGAATGGACAAAATTCACATTCTCCAACTACTGAGTGGATTAATGGGCTAGGTACTTGCAGAAACAAACTCAATCAACCCTTTAATCAACACAGTGTGGCAGTATTTTTACAACCATTATGCAAATGAAGGAACTGCAGAATAGTACACAACCAGGGAGTTTCAGGACTGGGCTGTAAGCCCAGATCATATGATTTCATGTTCAGTGCTACAACAAACATTCCTGGGCCAACCCACCTGAGCCTAATCACTCAGAGCAGGTGGAAGTCTCTGTCTCTGGGAACCGGGCTTTGCATCTCAACTCTGAAGAATCTAAAGTGAGTATTTTCTTGGTGATAAAGGCCAGGGACTCCCAGTAACCCAGTGAGTGGCTCAGGGCTCCACATGGCTGCTCATATTTCAAAGAACACATGTTCATTGTTATCCATTTACAACCTCCATATATTCTTTGGATTATATAACTTCATTGTTAACACTAGCAAGCAGGTATTCTTTCTGCCCCCTTCTGATGCCTAAATCAGAAGCTTTCTCTATCTCCTTTATACTTTAATAAAACTTTATTACACACACACACACAAAAAGAGAAGTTTGCGTACAGAAGTCAGTAATTTTATTGTGTTTAGTGTATTGTGAAATTTCTATCAGTTTAAATGGCATTGCTTCTGTTAGCTGAAATTTGTCATTTAGTTGATATTCTTTCCTTGTGAATGTTATCAATTCAAGCTTAAACTACTCAATCCTCTATATATCATCAGCTATAGACCTTTTCACTCATGTTATATTTGCCCCTTGAATATGGAGCAAAAAAAAAAAAACCAGAAGCAGAAGAAGAAAAACAATACTGTTGCTTTAAAATTGCAATAAATAGTCCTCTTTTTCATTTCAAAGTGTCCAGAGCAGCCAGTACTATATAAATGTTGGTTGCTTAGAGATAATAAGACATTATTCTCTATCTTCAAAGAGCTTACATATAAACAGCTAAATCAGAATAAAATACTTGCTAAGTAGAACTACAAATAATATGGCTAGGGCAGCTCAGGGAAACAGTTAATCCCAACAGCACCCTAAGAGTGAAGGTATAATAATGACTCTCATTTTAGTGGAAACTTGAGCCCTGAAGAAAGACAAAGACTTCAGAGGTTAGAGAGGGAAGAAAAAATAACCATACCATTGCCTTGCTGTTAAGATGTTTTGTTATTTTTAAGGCTACATCTTCATAGTTAAAGGGTCAGATTTGAGCCAGATTACCTTCAGAAACCATCTCCATCCTAGCTTATATCACTTACATTGAGCAAGTACTGATCTCTCTGTGCTTCAGTTTTCTCATCTGCAAAAAGGGCATAATAATATTTCCTGCCTTTTTAAAAGTTGTACTTGTTGTAGTTCAACATTCAGAAAACTAAGATCATGGCATCTGGTCCCATCACTTGATGGGAAATAAATGGGGAAACAGTGGTAAAACTTTATTTTGGGGGGCTCCAAAGTCACTGCAGATGGTAATTGCAGCCATGAAATTAAAAGACGCTTACTCCTTGGAAGGAAAGATATGACCAACCTAGATAGCATATTCAAAAGCAGAGACGTTACTTTGCCAACAAAGGTCTGTCTAGTCAAGGCTATGGTTTTCCCAGTAGTCACGTATGGATGTGAGAGTTGGACTGTGAAGAAAGCTGAGCACCAAAGAATTGATGCTTTTGAACTGTGGTGTTGGAGAAGACTCTGGAGAGTCCATTGGACTGCAAGGAGATCTCCATTCTAGAGGAGATCAGTCCTGGGTGTTCTTTGGAAGGAATGATGCTAAAGCTGAAACTCCAGTACTTTGGCTACCTCATGTGAAGAGTTGACTCATTGGAAAAGACTCTGATGCTGGGAGGGATTGGGGGCAGGAGGAGAAGGGGATGACAGAGGATGAGATGGCTGGATGGCATCACCGACTCGATGGACATGAGTTTGAGTGAACTCTGGGAGTTGGTGATGGACAGGGAGGCCTGGTGTGCTGCAATTCATGGGGTCGCAAAGAGTCAGACACAACTGAACGACTGAACTGAACTGAGTTGTTGTTTAGTTGGTACATTAAGTCTGACTCTTTGCCACCCCATGGACTGCAGTATGCCAGGTTTCCCTGTCTTTCACTATCTCCCGGACATGTCCATTGAATTGGTGATGCTATCCAACCATCTCATCCTCTGATGTCCCTTCTCCTTCTACCTTCAATCTTCCCCAGCATCACGGTCTTTTCCAATGAGCCGGCTCTTCACAGCAGTTGGCCAAAATATTGGAGTTTCAGCTTCAGTATCAGACCTTCCAATGAATATTTAGGACTGATTTCCTTTAGGAATGACTAGTTTGAACTCCTTGCTGTCCAAGGGACTCTCAAGAGTGTTCTCCAACACCACAATTCAAAAGCATCAGTTCTTTGGTGCTCAGCCTTCTCTGTGATCCAACTCTCACATCCATACATGACTATTGGAAAAACCATAGCTTTGCCTAGATGGACCTTTGTCAGCAAAGTGATTTCTTTGTTTTTTAATATACTGTCTAGATTTGTCATAGTTTTCTTCCAAAGAACAAGTGTCTTAATTTCATGGCTGCAGTTACCATCTGCAGTGACTTGGGAGCCCAAGAAAAGAATATCTGTCATTGCTTTCACATTTTCCCCTTCTATTTGCCATGAAGTGATGGGACCAGATGTCAAGATCTTCATTTTTCGCATATTGAGTTTTAAGCCAGCTTTTTCACTCTCCTCTTTCACCCTCATCAAGAGGCTCTTTAGTTCCTCTTTGCTTTCTGCCATTAGAATGGTATTATTTGCATGTCTGAGGTTACTCATATTTATCTCAGCAGTCTTGATTGAAGCTTATAATTCATCTAAGCCCAGCTTCAGGGCTTCCCTGGTAGCTCATGTGGTAAATTGTCTGCCTGCAATGCAGGGGATCTCGGTTCGATCCCTGGGTTGGGAAGATCCCCTGGAGGAGGAAATGGCACCACACTGCAGTACTCTTGCCTGGAAAATCCCTTGGATGGAGGATCCTGGTAGGCTACAGTCCATGTGGTCGCAAAGAGTCGGACACGACTGAGCTACTGCACTTTCACTTTCAGCCCAGCTTTTCGCATGATGTGCTCTGCATATAAGTTAAATAAGCAGGGTAACAATATACAGCCTTGACATACTCCTTTCCCAATTTTAAACCAGTCTGTTGTTCCATGTATGGTTCTAACTGTTGCTTCTTGACTTGAATGCAAGTTTCTCAGGAGATAGGTAAAGTAGTTTGGTATTCCCATGTCTTTAAGAATTTTCCACAGCATATGATCCGCATAGCCAAAGGTTTTAGCATAGTCAATGAAGCAAAAGTAGATGTTTTTCTGGAAATCCCTTGCCTTTTCTATTATCCAACAGATATTGGCAATTTGATCTTTGGCTCCACTGCCTCTTCAAAACCCAACTTGTACATCTGGAATTTCTCAGTACACGTACTGCTGAAGCCTACCTTGAAGGATTTTGAGCATTACATTGCTAGCATGTGAAATAAGCGCAATTGTGTGGTAGTTTGAACATTCTTTGGCATTGCCCTTCTTTGGAATTGGAATGAAAACTGACCTTTTCCATTAAGTTGTCGTGAAGAACTATTAATCAATCCATATATGCAAAAAATATTTGAAACATTGCCTGATACATCATGTCATATAAACTTTAGCTACTGTTATTCTCGGTGCCTTTTAATTTCCTTATATCTCAAAGAGATAACAATATTGACCTTACCAATTTGTTGTTGTTTGTTAAATCACTAAGTCTTGTCCAACTCTTTGCAACCCCATTAACTGCAACACCCCAGGCTTTCCTGTCCCTCACCATCTCCCAGAGTTTGCTCAAACTCATGTCCATTGAATCAGTGATGTTATCTAACTATCTCATCCTCTGTCATCCCCTTCTCCTCTTGCCCTCAGTCTTTCCCAGCATCAGGGTCTTTTTCAATGAGTCAACTCTTCTCATCAGGTAGCCAAAGTATTGGAGCTTCAGCATCAGTTCTTCCAATGAATATTCAGGGTTGATTTCCTTTAGGATTGACAATCAATTTGTTGTCAGGATAAAATGAGATAGCTTAAGTATTGGGCACACAGTTAATATTAAACATCAACCTTTCCTACTTTCTTAAGAGAAAATGTATTCCCTCAATTCAAATCAGACAATTATATGCACACAAAAAATGTTAGCTTAAAGTTTTCCCTTTTGGAAATTGCCACTGTGACACTTTAGAAATTTGTGAACATGCCAATAAAAGTATTGTCTCAAGTTTTTCTGGGAAATACATTATTTATGCCCAAGTTCCAAAGCTTATCAAATTCTGAAAATTTACATGGAAATTTCTATGATAGACTCAGTGAAGCCTTTAAAGAGGCTTATTTATGTCATCATTTCAGAATAAAGCAATCCTATCAAATATCTATAAAGCTTTGCAACAGTCATTTCTTCCACCCACTCTAAAGGCTTTAAAGTCTGTAAGCTTGTCAAGAAACTGTTGTTTTTCATTTCACTTTGGAACTCTCTAAGCTAATGAATGAGAAGGCTTGCATTAAAGGGCATTTATAATAACAGTAATAAAACACTCATACATTTGGAGATAAACCAACTTTAAAAATGAATTTTGGCTGTAAACTTATTCTTCTATATTAGCATGTATTTTGAACAGGTGCCCCCACAAAGGCATGCAAATGTTTGAATGTGGGCAGTAGTATTTTTTAATTACTTTCCTAATGGACTTTATTTTTTGAAATGTTTTAGTTTCACAGCAAAATTAAGCAGAAGATGCAGAGATTGCCCATACATGTGTAGCCTCCCTATTATTAACATATCCCCCCAGAATGGCATGTTTATTACAACTGATGAACCTACACTGACACATTATGATCACCAAAGTCTAGTTTACACAGGGTTCACCTTGGTGTTGTATATTCCTTGGAATGGGACAAGTTTATAATGACATTATCTACCATTATAGTACCAGACAGAGTATTTCACTGCTTTGAGTGTGTTTTGTGCTCTGCCTATTCATCCCTTCTCCTGGCCCAACCTCTGGCAACCACTGATCTTTCTACTGTCCCCATACTTTCGCCTTGTCTAGAATGTCATACTGGAATCATGTGATATGCAGCTTTTTTAGACTGGCTTCTTTCACTTAAAATATGCATTTAAGGTTCATCCATGTTTTTATAGCACTTTTAGCAGCAGATAATATTTCATTTTCTTATATACCTCAGTTTAACCCTTTTACCACCGGAAGGACTTCTTGGTTGCCTCCAAGTTTTAGCAATCATGAAGAAAGATGCTGTAAATATCTATGTACAGGTTTTTGTGTAGATGTGTTTTAACTTCCTTTGGGTGAATACCAAAGAACATAATGAAAGCTGCCAAACAGCCTTCCCAAGTGATCGTGACATTTTGCGTTCTCACTAGCAATGAATGAGAGGTCCTGTTGCTTCATATTCTTGTCAGCATTTGATATTTATCAATTTTTCCAAGCATGGTCACATGATAGATATGTAGTGGTATCTCATTGTTATTTTATTTTACATTTCCCTGATGACATATTATGTGGAGCATCTCTTCATATTCTTATTTGCCTTCTGTATATTTTCTTGGTAAGATGTCTGTTAGGGCTTCTCTAGTGGTTTAGCAGTAAAGAATCCATCTGCAATGCAGGAGACTTGGGTTCAATCCCTGGGTCAGGAAGCTCCCTTGGAGAAAGAAATGGCAACCCACTCCAGTATTCTTGCCTTGGAAAGCCCATGATCAGAGGAGGCTGGTGGGCCATCATCCACGGGGTTGCAAAAGAGTCGGACATGACTTAGTGACTAAACAACAGCAACAAAGGTATCTGTTAAAGTCTTTGGCTCATTTTTAAAATCAGGTTATTGTTTCCTAGTTGTTTGTCAAGTCTTAAGAATTCTTTATATATTTTAGATAATAGTCCTTTATCAAATATGTCTTTTGCAAGTATTTTCTCTCAGTCTGTGTCTTGTCTTTTTATTCTCTTGAAAATGTCTTTTGCAGAGCAGAACTTTTTTTTTTTTAATTTTAATGAGTTCCAGCTTTTCAATTCTTTCTTTCATGAATTATGCCTTTGGTATTTTATCTAAAAAAGCCATCACCAAACCCCAGATAATCTTGATTTTCTCATATGTTATCTTTTAGGAGTTTTATAGTTTAGAGTTTTAAGTTTACTTCTATGATCCATTTTGTGTTAATTTTGAGGGGCATAAGGTTTGTGTCTAGATGTAATTTTTTGCATATGGATGGCCAGTGCATCCAGCACCATTTGTTGAAAAGACTATCTTTAGTCCATATATTGCCTTTGCCCCTTTGTCAGAGATCAGTTGACTCTATATGGTCTATTTCTAAGTTCACCAGTCTATTCCATTAATATGTTTGTCCATTAGTTCACCAATATCACACTCTTTTGGTTACTATAGCTTACTATATAGTAAGTCTTAAAGTTGGGTTGTTTCAGTACTCTATTACTTTGTTATTCTCCTTCAGTTTTGTGTTAACAATTCTGGGTCTTTTGCTTTTCTGTATAAACTGTAGAATCAGTTTTTTGACATCCATAAAATAACTTGCTGAAAGTTTGATTGGGATTGTATTGAATCTATACACCAAGTTGGGAAGAACTGATATGCTGATAATATTGAGTCTTCCTGTATATAAATATCTCTCAGCTTATTTAGTTCTTTGATTTCTTTCATCAGGGTTTTGTAGTTTTCTTCATATAGACTACATATCTATATCTCTGTTTATCTATGTGAGCTTCCAGATGGTGCAGTGGTAGAGAATCTTCCTGTCCTTGCAGGAGATGCCAGAGTCTTGGGTTTGGTCCCTGATTCAGGAAGATCCCCTAGAGTAGGAAATGGCAACCCACTCAAGTATTCTTGCCTGGAAAATTCCATGGGCAGAGGAGCCTGGTGGGCTACAGGATATGGGGTCACAAAGATGTGGATACCACTGAGCACACACAGACACACACACACACACACACACATATATATATATAGAGAGAGAGAGAGGGAGAGAGGGAGGGAAAGAGAGATTTATACCTGAGTATTTTGGGGGGGGGTTACTAATATAAATGATCAGTCCAGTTCAGTCCCTCAGTTGTGTCCGACTCTGTGACCACATGGACTGAAGCACACCAGGCTTCCCTGTCCATCATCAACTCCTGGAGTTTACTCAAACTCATGTCCTTTGAGTCAGTGATGCCATCCAACCATCTCATCCTCTGTCGTCCCCTTCTCCTCCCGCCCTCAATCTTGCCCAGCATCAGGGTCTTTTCAAATGAGTCAGCTCTTTGCATCAGGTGGCCAAAGTACTGGAGTTTCAGCTTCAGCATCAGTCCTTCCAGTGAATATTCAAGACTGATTTCCTTTAGGATGGACTGGTTGGATATATAAATGATATTTGTTTTTTTTTTAATTTCACTTATTTATTGCATGCATATAGGAAAGTGATTGACTTTTGTATATTAATCACATGTCTTGCAACCTTACTATAAGCACTTAATAATTCCAGTTTGTTAGTTTGTTTGTTTTTTGGTCAATTCTTTCAGATTTTATGTATGAACAATCATGTCACTTGTGAACAAAGACAGTTTTATTTCTTCCTTCCTTATCTGGATACCTTTTATTTCCTTTTCTTGTCTTATTACATTAACTAGGACATCCAGTACAGTGTTGAAAAGAAGTGGTGAGACAGAACATCATTGCTCAGTTCCTGATCCTAGTGGTGGTGGTTTAGTCACTAAATCGTGTCTGACTCTTGCAGCCCCATGGACTGTAGCCTGCCAGGCTCTTCTGCCCGTGGGATTCTCCAGGCAAGAATACTGGAGTGGGTTGCCATTTCCTTCTCCAGGGAATCTTCCCAACCCAGGAACTGAACCCGGATCTCCTGCATTGCAGGCAGATTCTTGTCTTATTACATTAACTCAGACATGCAGTACAATGTTGAAAGAAGTGGTGAGACAGAACATCATTGCTTAGTCCCTGATCCTAGTAGAAAGCTTCAACTTTCTCACCACTGAATCTGATGTTAGCTGTCAGGGTTTTATAGATATTCTTTATCAAGTTGAAGTTATCCTCTGTTACTAGCTTACTGAGAGCATTTATTATGAATGACTGGTGGATTCTGTCAGATGCTTTTCCTGCATCTATTGATACCATGTGACTTTTATTTTTAGGCTGTTGATGTGATATGTTACATAAATAGATTTCAGAATGTTGAACCAGCCTTACACACCTCAAGTAAATTCCACTTGGTTGTGGTATAAATTCTTTTTATACATTGTTTAATTCAATTTGCTATTTTGTTGAGAATTTTTGTCTAAATTCATAAGACACAATTGCACTCATCTCACATGCTAGTAAAGTAATGCTCAAAATTCTACAAGCCAGGCTTCAGCAATATGTGAACCGTGAACTTCCTGATATTCAAGCTGGTTTTAGAAAAGGCAGAGGAACCAGAGATCAAATTGCCAACATCTGCTGGATCATCGAAAAAACAAGAGAGTTCCAGAAAAACATCTATTTCTGCTTTATTGACTATGCCAAAGCCTTTGACTGTGTGGATCACAATAAACTGTGGAAAATTCTGAAAGAGATGGGAATACCAGACCACCTGATCTGCCTCTTGAGAAATTTGTATGCAGGTCAGGAAGCAACAGTTAGAAGTGGACATGGAACAACAGACTGGTTCCAGATAGGAAAAGGAGTTCGTCAAGGCTGTATATTGTCACCCTGTTTATTTAACTTATATGCAGAGTACCTCATGAGAATTGCTGGACTGGAAGAAGGACAAGCTGGAATCAAGATTACTGGGAGAAATATCAATAACCTCAGACATGCAGATGACACCACCCTTGTGGCAGAAAGTAAAGAGGAACTCAAAAGCTTCTTGATGAAAGTGAAAGTGGAGAGTGAAAAAGTTGGCTTAAAGCTCAACATTCAGAAAACAAAGATCATGGCATCCGGTCCCACCACTTCATGGGAAATAGATTGGGAAACAGTGGAAACAGTATCAGACTTTATTTTTCTGGGCTCCAAAATCACTACAGATAGTGACTGCAGCCATGAAATTAAAAGACACTTACTCCTTGGAAGGAAAGTTATGATCAACCTAGATAGCATATTCAAAAGCAGAGACATTACTTTGCCAACAAAGGTCCATCTAGTCAAGGCTATGGTTTTTCCTGTGATCATTTATGGATGTGAGAGTTGGACTGTGAAGAAGGCTGAGTGCCGAAGAATTGATGCTTTTGAACTGTGGTGTTGGAGAAGACTCTTGAGAGTCCCTTGGACTGCAAGGAGATCCAACCAGTCCATTCTGAAGGAGATCAGCCCTGGGATTTCTTTGGAAGGAATGATGCAAAAGCTGAAACTCCAGTACTTTAGCCACCTCATGCGAAGAGTTGACTCATTGGAAAAGACTGATGCTGGGAGGGATTGGGGGCAGGAGGAGAAGGGGACGACAGAGGATGAGATGGCTGGATGGCATCATTGACTCGATGGACATGAATCTCAGTGAACTCTGGGAGTTGGTGATGGACAGGGAGGCCTGGCGTGCTGCGATTCATGGGGTCGCAAAGAGTCGGACACGACTTAGCGACTGATCTGATCTGATAAGAGACATTGGTTTGTAGTTTTCTTCTAATTCTTTGATTATCCTTTTCTTTGAATTCTTTGATTTTCTTTTCTAATTCTTTGATTATTCCTAGAGTCCATAGGATCTATAGTGATGTCCTAACTTTCATTTTTGATATTAGTAATTTTTCATTTTTCATTTCTTCTTAGTCAACCTGACTAAAGGCTTATCAATTTTATTGAACTTTTCAAAGAACTAACTTTTGGCTTCACTGATTTTCTCTATGAACTATTTTCAATTTCATTGATTTCTGTTCTATATTTTGCTATATTTTTCTTCTGATCATTTGAATGTAATTTGCTCTTCTTCTTCTAGTTTAATTTGTCCTTTTTCTATTTTCTAGTTTCCTGTTAATTTTAGATCTTTCCTCTTTTCTAATATATGCATTTAATGCTATTATTTTACTCCAAGGACTGCTTTCACTACATCCTACAAATTTTTATGTTATATTTTATTTTCATTTAGTTAGAATATTTAAAAATCCCTCTTGAAATTTATTCTTTGCCCTTGTTTTATTTAGATGTATGTTGTCTAGCCTCCAATTATATTTTGAGTTTTCCAGCTATTTTTCTGATATCAAATTTTAGTATAATTCTATCAAGATCTGCTAACAGGTATTAAATTATTCCTAGTCTTTTAAATTTGTTACAGTGTGTTTTATGGCCCAGAATGTGCTCTATCTTGGTGAATATTCCATGTGATCTTGAGAAGAATGTGTATTCTGCCCTTGTTGAATAAAATAGTCCATAAACGTCAATGATATCTAGGCCAATGACAATGGTGTTGAGTTAAACTATGCACTTATTAATTTTCTGACTGCCAGATCTGTCCATTGCTGATAGAGGGGTGTTAGAGTCTCTGCATGTAAAGGTTTCATCTATTTATTTTTGCAATTCAGTCAGTTTTTGCCTCACATATTTTGATGCTTCTTTGTTAGGCATATAACCTTTAGGATTCTCATGTCTTCTTGAATAATTGACCCCTTTATCATTATGTAATGCCTCTGTTTATTACTGATGACTCTTCTTCATCTGAAGTCTGCTTTATCTGAAATTAATGTAACTTTTTGTGCTTTCTTCTGATTAGTGTTAGCATGATATGTCTTTCTCCATTCATTTGTTTTTATTTGTGTCTTTATATTTAAAGCAAGTTTCTTGTAAACAGTATATATTTGAGTATTGTATCAACTCTGACAATCTCTGTCTTTTACTTAGAATATTTAGACCATTGATGTTCAGAGTCATTATTGATACAGATTGATAATCTACTATGTTTGTGGTAATTTTCTGTCTTTTGCGTTTACTCTTTATTCCTATTTTTAATCTTCCTCTCTTTTTCTGCCATTTGTGATTTTGAAAATTTTATTATTTCATCTTCTCTGCTTTCTTAATACATCAGTTATATTTCTTTTTTTTCTTTTAGTAGTTGCCCTGGAGTTTACAATATACAACTAATCCAAGTTGACTTTCAAATAACACTATGACATTTCACTACCTTGTAATAACAGTATAATCCTAATTCATCCTTCCTGTCCCTTGTCATTACAGTCATTCCTTTCACTTATGCATAATCATATATACTATATACTTATCATTTTGCAAACCCATGGACTGCAGCATGCCAGGCTTCCGTGTCCATCACCAACTCCCGGAGCTTACTCAACTCATGTCCACTGAGTCAGTGATGCCATTCAACCATCTCATCCGCTGTCATCCCCTTCTCCTCCAATCTTCAATCTTTCCCAGCATCAGGATCTTTTCCAACGAGTCAGTTCTTCACATCAGGTAGCCAAAATATTGGAGTTTCAACTTCAGCATCAGTCCTTCCAATGAATATTCTGGACTTATTTCCTTTAGGATTGACTGGTTTGATCTCCTTACTGTCCAAGGGACTTTCAAGAGTCTTCTCCAACACCACAGTTCAAAAGCATCAATTCTTTGGCTCTCAGCTTTCTTTATACTCCAACTCTCACATCCATACATGACTACTGGAAAAACAATAGCTTTGACTAGATGGACCTTTGTTGGCAAAGTAATAGCTCTGCTTTTTAGTATGCTGTTTTGGTTGGTCATAGCTTTTCTTCCAAAGAGCAAGCATCTTTTAATTTCATGGCTGCAGTCACTGTCTGCAGTGATTTGGAGCCCCCCCCCAAAATAAAGTTTCTCACTGTTTCCATTGTTTCCCCATCTATTTGCCATGAAGTGATGGGACTGAATGCCATGATCTTAGTTTTCTGAATGTTGAGTTTTAAGCCAACTTTTTCACTCTCCTTTCTTTTCACATACCTATGCTGCTGCTGCTGCAAAGTCGCTTCTGTCATGTCCAACTCTGTGCGACCCCATAGACAGCAGCCCACCAGGCTCTGCCGTCCCTGGGATTCTCCAGGTAAGAACACTGGAGTGGGTTGCCATTTCCTTCTCCATTGCGTGAAAGTGAAAAGTGAAAGTGAGACTGACTCATAGCGACCCCATGGAATGCAGCCCACCAGGCTCCTCCATCCATGGGATTTTCTAGGCAAGAGTACTGGAGTGGTTATATACCTATATAAACTTACATAATCAACCAAACACCATCTTCCTGCCTTTTCACTTGCTTCTCATCTTCCCTATCAAAACCTTTTTTAGGAAAGGCTCTATTTTCAGTGGTTGAGAAGCACAGAAGAACCAGAAATCATCAGAACTATAATGACCTTAAAAATCACTTAGTTTAATTCACTTGACATGCCTCAAGCTCTTCTACAATATCCCTGTTATCACCGTTGGTGTATACTATTGATGCTGAGCTCACCAATGCCTATAGCCTGTATACTGAATAAGGACAGCTCGTGGAATGTAATCAGAATACAAATTTTCACTATCCATTGTCACTTTAATAGATAGTTGTGGGAGAAGTTTATTTCAGCCTCTAAATAGAAATAGATAGAACTAGTGGTTCTGGTCACTCATGGCTAATGTAGAGTGCTACAGTCTGTTTAAGTCACAAAAGTCCATTTTCAATTTTGTAATTAAATACTCAATCCAATATATCTTTCAACATTTCAGTATTCATCAGATCAGATCAGATCAGATCAGTTGCTCAGTCGTGTTCGACTCTTTGCTACCCCGTGAATCGCAGCACACCAGGCCTCCCCATCCATCACCAACTCCCGGAGTTCACTCAGACTCACGTCCATCAAGTCAGTGATGCCATTCAGCCATCTCATCCTCTGTCATCCCCTTCTCCTGCCCCCAATCCCTCCCAGCATCAGAGTCTTTTCCAATGAGTCAACTCTTCGCATGAAGTGGCCAAAGTACTGGAGTTTCAGCTTTAACATCATTCCTTCCAAAGAAATCCCAGGGCTGATCTCCTTCAGAATGGACTGGTTGGATCTCCTTGCAGTCCAAGGGACTCTCAAGAGTCTTCTCCAACACCACAGTTCAAAAGCATCAATTCAGTATTCATACAGAGACACAAATCTCTTACAATCCTTTACTGGGTGATCTGCCCCTTTCTTCTTGGCTTTCCTAGCTAACCTTGTTCTTCAGACTCCTGGATTTGGAGTATAGAGAGAGACAAAAGGGATAGGCAGCAGAAAATTCTTTCTTCATGAACTTAACCATAGAACTTCTGAAATCAAGCTTCAGAGCTCTTTTGCAAAGAACTCTTTCTTGCCTTTTAGCTAATTTTGTGTTTGTGATGCTTTATTCTTTTTCTAAAAAGAGCCTCTCAGTATCTATTAATTTAAGACCTCATGAAAGTTGGAGTCACAAGTGCTGCCTTAAGTTGGCTCCACTGCCCATGATTCTGGCTGATGATTAAAACTGATAGTTCCTGGGTATATAGAGTTGGCAGATTCTTCCTAGGCTCTCCTGCTGGGCCCTTCTGAGGTTACTCCCAGGATATAAGAAGTCCCACCCTTTGCTTATTGCTCTGCCTCCTTTCTCAGCTTCTGATTTTCCTGTGATCCTCCTCATCCAGACCCTCCAATGGAATCCCTTCACATTTCAGTAGATACCTCTTAAACAGGACTTTACTAAAGTTTCTTAAATATGTTCTCTGGGTCTCATGCATCTTTGATTCACTATAAGAGAAAGAGCAATTTCTTCCAATACAGAGAATCTGTTTCTTTTTGCTCCACCCATTGAGACTGATGGTCAAAGCCTCTTGTTGGTCACACCCCAATCCAATGCTCCTCTCTTTTAGAATGGTCTCTCTGAAGCCCATTCTCTCTAGGCTGGACATAAGGGAGAGAGTACCCTTTCCTCTTCCCTGTGAGGAAAAGAGAAGAGATAATATCCCTGTAAAGAAATCTTTTTGAAAATCCTTCCCCATGTCCAATCTCTTGACCTCCTGACGGTAGCCTCATGAAGTCATTTTCTTTGAAAATCTGTGTATTTGTCTAGCACTTCTCTTTGGAATGTCATATTATATTGTGGTGCCATCTTTGTAATCCCAGTTTAACATCTTTTCATACACCCAATGGAAAGTGCTAATCCAAAATACTTCTTTTCAAATTTTAAAAATGTATCTTGCCATCCATGGCTGATTATATTCAGGGTCACACAAAACAAGGTTAATTCCTCTTCTACTTGATAACCATTTGTGGTAGACTGACTAATGTCCCCTACCCTCTGCCAGAAGTTATCCACATCCTAATTCTCAGAAGTTGTGAATGTTACCTTATATGGCAAAAGTGACTTTGCAGGTCTAATTAAGAATCTTGAGATGGGTAGACTACCCTGGATCCTTTAAATGAACCTACATAGAATCACAATATTCTTAAAATGCAGAGAGAGGGGGATATTTGCCTATAGAGGAGAGGGAAAACTGATGATGAACACAGAGACTGGAGTGATGTACTTTGAAGACAAGGGAAGGAACCACCATCCAAACGATGAAGTGAAAGTCACTCAGTCGTGCCTGCCTCTTTGCAACCCCATGGACTATTCTCCATGGAATTTTCCAGGCCAGAATTCTCCAGGCCAGAAAGCTGGAGCAGGTAGCCTTTCTCTTCTCCAGGGGATCTTCCCAACCCAGGAATTGAACCCAGGTCTCCCGCATTGCAGGCAGATTATTTACCCACTGAGTCACAAGGGAAGCCCCCAAGGGATATAAGTGGCCTCTAGAAGCTGGAAAAGGCAAATTAATGGATTCTTTCTCCAGAGCTTCTAAAAAGACCCTACTCTGCCTACATTTTGACTTTACCCAAGTGAATCAGGCTTCAGACTTATGAAATTCAGAATTCTAATAGAAAAATTTGTGCTGTTTTAAAGGCTTAAGCTTTTAAAGGTTTAATTCTACTAAGGTCTTGGTAATCTTTTACAGTGATGTTAGGAAACAAAAAGATCCTTCAAATATTTGAAGAGCATTATAGCTTCTCAAGCCTCTCAATAAAGAATCATGTAGCCATACTGTCTTGATAACTGTGGCTTTGTAGTAGAGCCTGAAGTCAGGTAGGTTGATTCCTCCAGTTCCATTCTTCTTTCTCAAGATCGCTTTGGCTATTCGAGGTTTTTTGTATTTCCATACAAATTGTGAAATTATTTGTTCTAGCTCTGTGAAGAATACTGTTGGTAGCTTGATAGGGATTGCGTTGAATCTATAAATTGCTTTGGGTAGTATACTCATTTTCACTATATTGATTCTTCCAATCCATGAACATGGTATATTTCTCCATCTATTAGTGTCCTCTTTGATTTCTTTCACCAGTGTTTTATAGTTTTCTATATATAGGTCTTTACGCACATATGGACACCTTATCTTCGACAAAGGAGGCAAGAATATACAATGGATTAAAGACAATCTCTTTAACAAGTGGTGCTGGGAAATCTGGTCAACCACTTGTAAAAGAATGAAACTGGACCACTTTCTAACACCATACACAAAAATAAACTCAAAATGGATTAAAGATCTAAACGTAAGACCAGAAACTATAAAACTCCTAGAGGAGAACATAGGCAAAACACTCTCCGACATACATCACAGCAGGATCCTCTATGACCCACCTCCCAGAATATTGGAAATAAAAACAAAAATAAACAAATGGGACCTAATTAACCTTAAAAGCTTCTGCACATCAAAGGAAACTATTAGCAAGGTGAAAAGACAGCCTTCAGAATGGGAGAAAATAATAGCAAATGAAGCAACTGACAAACAACTAATCTCAAAAATATACAAGCAACTCCTACAGCTCAACTCCAGAAAAATAAACGACCCAATCAAAAAATGGGCCAAAGAACTAAATAGACATTTCTCCAAAAAAGACATACAGATGGCTAACAAACACATGAAAAGATGCTCAACATCACTCATTATCAGAGAAATGCAAATCAAAACCACTATGAGGTACCATTTCACACCAGTCAGAATGGCTGCGATCCAAAAGTCTACAAATAATAAATGCTGGAGAGGGTGTGGAGAAAAGGGAACCCTCTTACACTGTTGGTGGGAATGCAAACTAGTACAGCCACTATGGAGAACAGTGTGGAGATTCCTTAAAAAACTGGAAATAGAACTGCCTTATGATCCAGCAATCCCACTGCTGGGCATACACACTGAGGAAACCAGAAGGGAAAGAGACACGTGTACCCCAATGTTCATCGCAGCACTGTTTATAATAGCCAAGACATGGAAGCAACCTAGATGTCCATCAGCAGATGAATGGATAAGCAAGCTGTGGTACATATACACAATGGAGTATTACTCAGCCATTAAAAAGAATACATTTGAATCAGTTCTAATGAGGTGGATGAAACTGGAGCCTATTATACAGAGTGAAGTAAGCCAGAAGGAAAAACATAAATACAGTATTCTAACGCATATATATGGAATTTAGAAAGATGGTAACAATAACCCTGTGTACGAGACAGCAAAAGAGACACTGATGTATAGAACAGTCTTATGGACTCTGTGGGAGAGGGAGAGGGTGGGAAGATTTGGGAGAATGACATTGTAACATGTAAAATATCATGTAAGAAACGAGTTGCCAGTCCAGGTTCGATCCACGATACTGGATGCTTGGGGCTGGTGCACTGGGACGACCCAGAGGGATGGTATGGGGAGGGAGGAGGGAGGAGGGTTCAGGATGGGGAACACATGTATACCTGTGGTGGATTCATTTTGATATTTGTCAAAACTAATACAATTATGTAAAGTTTAAAAATAAAATAAAATTAAAATAAATAAATAAAAAAAAAAAAAAAAAAAAAGAATCATGTAGCCCAGAAGGATTGAGACTCTTGTTTAAAAATATTTAAGCAAAAAGCAGTGGCACTTTCTGATGCCCAGCATCATCCAACTTATATAAATATCACTGTTCTAAAATGGTTCCCTATGTTTTGCTTATTTGTTTTTGAGGTGGGGTTTCCCAACTAAAGCCTATCAACTCATTTTTATGGTGTCAAATTTCTACCCTGTCTGGTCTTGGGAACTTTCTCCAACTCTGAGAAAATAAAGGAATACAGCGATACTGATGGTACCAGCATACGTGGCTCCGCTGCTGTAGACTATTTCAAAGTTCTCTTTAACTGAAACTTAGCTCTTTTGTTCTAAGAAGTTCAGCAGGCTGCATAACTGCCTTCTGCTAAAGAGCTTTAAATAATCCCTGCCCCACACTATTTTTGGTATCCAGGACAATAGATTATTATAGGCAAAAGGAAAAATTCAGGGCAGTACTCCAAAAATAGGCCATCTCATTTTAAAATGAATTATCTGTTACTTGGTCCCAGGGTATCTTGCAGGGACAAAAAAAAATTCCCCAGGGGAGCAAAGCAAGGACCTTGATGGCATTTTGGGCAGCAAGTTTCATTTTCTTCTATTTTGTTCATTATTTAAGTTTGATCAATTTCCTGTGTTCATTTACATAACTTTACATCTTACCACATTCCCCCAATAACTGGATAGTCTGGCAATTTCAACTTAGCACTCTTAATATAGCTCTTGTATTTTTTTTTAGCAAAGTCCAAAATGGTAAGAAAATTCCAAGCCTCAGCTTCTGTGTTCTCTACTTTGCTGTATTATTTGTGTTTTAATAGAAGTATGAATTTATATATATTATTATTATTATTATATCATTTGCAAACAAAGATACAGCAGCAACATCATAATTCCACAGTTGCCAGTTTTATGCTAAACACTTTTGTTGGTGTCTCTAATTATTCTATTTTTGGCAAATTACATTTCTTTCACTATTTATATTCTCTCAGAAGAACAAATTCAATTGAATTTACATCGACCTGCATTTGTGGAGCAAATACAATGTATTAATACTACCAGACAACATGCCAGACACTGGTTATAAAAGTGGCATGCACATGTTCCCCTTATTAAAGAGCTCACAGGTAACACAGGCAAGAAACTGATGCAAATATGCAAAAGAAACCCATTCCAAAATGTGAGAATAATGTAACTACAGATGCAAAAAGGACAAATAAGGAGGGAATCTTTTCTCTTTGGAAAGGGGAAGGGGAAGCTAGAACAAAGACATGATCTTTGGTTTGGGCTCAAGGCTTTTGTTTTGTAGGATATTTTGTTTTGAGGGGGCCAGGTTTCTGTTTTGTTTACAGAGCCAAGAATGCTATAGGGAAGTACATTTCAGAAGCTAACAAATAGATCAAAGACAATACAAATGCCTGGTATATTTGAGGGGAAAGCATCCACATTAATAGGAATACAGATATCACCTACATTGTAAGCCCTTCAGAAAAAGTGCTAAAAGTAAGCTAAGCAAAGAGTGCAAGGGGTGTTTTAGACTATATTTATCCACTTCCTTGTTTCAAATGTATAGATACACATGAGCACACAGGCAGAAACATTAGACTCTTCATCTTCCAACACCTTCATCTTCAGGCCAGTTCTGTGCTTCCATGTACAGGAATGAAGAAAGGAGACAGAGCAGATAGAAAAAAAAGTTGGGCTGGAAATCAAAAGCTTAAATTCAAACCTAAGTCACTACCTACTAGTGACTGTATTTTCCATTTTGATCTTCCCAGAGCTTCAGTTGCTGTTGAAGAATGGAAATAGAAATGAAAATAACTGCCCTGCCCACTTTTTCAGGTGATTGTACATGTCAGTCGTAAAAATGAGCTGTCAGTTCTGAAATCTCATTAAGTATTAGTTTATGTGTATTACCTCTAATTCTTATAACAGTTGGTGAAGTGAGATGTATTCATCTCATTTTTCAAATGATTAAAGAGAAATAAATGAGATTTTTTTCTATCTGCATTGAGATGTAATTGACATAAAATAATGTGAAAGTTTAAGAAATACAGTGTGTTGATTAGATACACTTATATACTGCAGAATGATTACCATCATAGTGTTCATTAATACCTCCATCACATCACATAATTACCTTTTTTGTATGTGTGTGGTGAGAACATTTAAGATCTACTCTCTTAGCAACTTGTAAGAATAATATAGTACTGTTAACTATAATGACCATGTTGTATATTATATTTCTAGAACTTATTCATCTTATCACTGAAAAGTTTATATTCTTTCACCAGTATTTCCCCATTTCTCCTACCCTGATAACCATCATTTTATTTTCTGTTTCTATGAATTGCACATATATGTGATATGTGCAATATTTGTTCTTCTCTGCCTGACTTACTTCCCTTATCCTAATATTCTTAAAGTTCATCCATGTTTTTGTGAAAGATGAAATTTCCTTCTTTCTCATGATTGAAAACATTCCATTCTGTGTGTGTGTGTGTGTGCATGTATGTATGTATGTGTGAAATTACAAAAAAAAAAAAACTGACTAGCCAAAGCAATCCTGAGAAAGAAAAAACAAACACTGGAGACATCACACTTCCTGCTTTCAGGCTGTATTACAAGGCAATAGTAACCAAAGTAGTGTGGTATTAGCATAAAAACAGATACATGGACCACTGGAACAGAACAGAAAGCCCAGACATAAACCCATGTGTATGCCAAACTAATTTTTGACAAAGGGTGCAAAAAATGTATGATGGGGAAAGGACTGTCTCTTCAATAAATGATGTTGGGAAAACTGGATATCCAAATGAAAAAGAAAGAAACTGGATCCCTATTTTACACATTTGAACAATTAACTCAAAATGAGTCAAAGACTTGAATGTAAAACCAGAAACTGAATTTTCTAAAAAACATATAGAAAAAGCTCTGACATTGGTCTAGGTAATTATTTTTCTAGAAGTACAGGCAATGAAAGCAAAAGTAAACAAGTGGGACTACATCTAACTAAAGAGCTTCGGCACAGCAAAGGAAATGATAAATAATTTGAAAAAGCAACCAATGGAATGGGAAAAGATATTTGCAGGCCATATGTCTGATGAGGGGTTAATATCCAAAATGCATAAAAAACTCATACACCTCAATAGCAAAAATAAACCGTCCAATTTTTAAAAGAGAAAAGGACCTGAATAGACATTAAAAAACAAAAAAGATATACAGTTGGCCAATATGTATATGAAAAGGTGCTCAGTGTCACTAATTATCAGGGGAATGCAAATCAAAACCACAAGGTGATACCTCGCATCTCTTGGATGACTATTATCAAAAAGAAAAGAATAACAAACATTTTTAAGGATGTAGAGTAAAGGCAACTGTAGGTGGGAATGTAAATTGGTACACTCATTGTGAAAAACAGTATGGAGATTTCTCAAAAAATTAAAAATTTAAACTTACATATTTTTCAGCTTTTTTCTTTCTCAAGATTACTTTGGCTAATGCAGGGTCTTTTGCAGTCCCATACAAAATTTAGGATTTTTTTTTCTATTTCTGTGGGGAAAAAGCTATTTGAATTTTGATGGGGATTACACTGAATCTGCCAGTTGCTTTAAATACTGTGGACATTTTAACAATATTAATTCTTCCAATCCATGAAAATAGAATCTTTCCAATTATTTGTGTCTTCTTTAATTTCTTTCATCAATGTCTGGAGGGATAACCATTTAAGAAATGCTTCTTTTTTTGCTGCAGTCATGTGGAACTCCTAATTGAAAGCCACATTGGCTATCACAACAGACTATCTAAGGACCTGTCCTTTGAATGGCAGCCACAAAACCCGGGTGCAGCTGTGTTAAAGGTCCTTTCAGGGAGATACTAGTGGCTCAAAGTGGCCCATTTTGATGCAGATTTTCCTCTTTAACCAATGGGTAGAGTCACTCAGTTTCTGTATTTCTTTCAGAGGGAATCACTTCACATTTAGTGTCTTTGGGAGAAGTTCAGGAGCCTCCTATATTGCTATCTTTAAAGAACATCTTCAGAAATAAATGAGATTAAATACTTGTTTTCAAAGCTGTAGACTTAGATAGTAATGATTTTGGACCTGAACTTACTCAGATTTGTTCAAAATTGATACTTATTTCTTCTTACACACAGATGATCAAATGAGATGAAGTATTTTGTTGTTTTGTGTGAGGTGAAGCAAGCTTTAAAAGTAGGTACTGTAAATGTTGCTTGACTGATTACTGAGATTGTTCAGAGATTCTGCACTTTGAGAGTTTAAAATTGTCAGATGAAATCATCAATTGAATACAAAACTACAATGTAACCAGAAATTTTTGTCATACTATACCCTGGGCTGTAGACTTTGGTACAGACTTTTCACTCCTGATTTGTCCACCACATTTTAAATATGATTGAATGTTTAAATTTAATCTATATAGATCTAGATTACCTATAGGGGTTCATACAGTTGCTGAGAGTCTAAGAATCTGATAGTCTAGGGGCATGGTAACCACTAACAATGACTCACCAAGTGAGTAAGTCGTTTTCTTTTCAATTTTCTTTCAATATATTTGGATTACATGAGAGAAGGAATCTTATATTTGTGCTATTTTTATTTAACATCTCCTTAATAATTGATAGTCTCTTTTTTTCAAAGAAAGCCAAAATTCAGGCTCAAATCTTTCAGTGGGAAAGTTTATCTCCTTAATTCTTTTTTATAAGATAGAATCTGTTTTTATTTTCTTAGTTGTTAAATATCTTCTATGAATGGCAACTGAGTCTGATTTTCTAGGTAAGGATATGTCATTTACTTTTCTAATAAATTTATTTTAGTAAAATAAAGGTCAGTTAATTCAAATAAATATTAAGAAATAATAGCTCACATGGTACTCAGTTATGGCAAAAAATCATCAAGATGGTTCACAAATGATGAAGTACATGAAATTATAGTTTATTCCAACTCCCTCAAATTATAAATACAAGTCTTAAGTGAAGGTTAGTTTGGGGCAAAAAATAGAACTACTTCTGCTACCCTCTGTATTCATTGTCTCCATTAACCAACCTACTTCCCCAAGTTCTGAAGATTTTCTCTTCCTTTTCAGTTCTTTTTTTTCCTCTAACACTTAATTTTATACGAGCAAGCTGTTTCTTTTACTGGAATTTCAGTGGTATTTGTATTTATTGTATCTGATTCACACTGTTGGTAAGTACCTGTTAACTTGATTGTCAAGAAGCTGTCCCATCATTTAAACCATATAAAGGTTTACATTCAATTGAAATCCACATGTTCTTAACTGAAGATATTTTTATTTTATTAATAAATAATAGTAAAGCTTAGAATATTATTTTTATGTTGACAAGTTAAAAATAGTACTTATGCTTGACTTTAAGGAACTTAACTAAATTGGAACATCCTTTTTTAACATCAGGAGTGGTAGTAGCCTAAGATAAATGCTATGAACATAAGTGCAGTTTAATTCAATTAATGTTTATTAAATGCCAACTATTTGCCAGTCACTGTGCTCAGCACTGAAGATACAAGAGAAATTTAATATCCTAATAGCTATAATTTATTGGGCATGTTTAATTTATCATGCCATTTACTTCTTCCAATGGCCCTCTGAGATAGAATACTGTTACCCCTATTTTATAGGTGAAGGAACTTGGGTTCACAGGGTTTAGGTAACTCATCTAATGGCATACAGCCAGCAAGTGCCATGATCAGAGTTTTAATCTGTTTGAGGCTAATCCTCACGTTCTTTACATTCACTGTTTTACCTGTGAGAGTCCCAAACTTGATTAGCTTATAATTTAACCAGATTCATATGTGGTTTCTGCCCTCAAAAAACTGACTGTTTGGGAAGGGAAAAACGCGAAATATCAAAAAGGAGGAAAAATAATTTATAATGTTCCAAGTGAATATTATATCCATATACATGGCCAGTGTTCAAAGCTGCATTGAAGTTGAACACATTGGAAGACTTCTTCTGCCTCAACTGGCCAAGAAGTCTAGGGTTCAAAGAAGCAAAGATGATTTGAAAAGGTGTTTAATGCAGATCAATGGAAATGTGCAAATGAATAGAAGATTAGAAGAGAGAAGCCAGGGGATGTTAAATAGTACATTACAGTTAGAGCAGAGAGTATACATTAATAAGCAGAGGGACAGGAATGGAAAGGTTGATGGGTAGGTCATGAAATGCTTGAATGCCAGGCTTTGGGTTTTATTCTAGAGTCAAGGGATCTATGGAAGTTTCTTGAGCAGAGGAAAAGTATGACGATAGTGCTTTAAGAAGATCCATCTTGCACATGCATGCAGGTTAAGTCAGGAGGGGAAAGGAATGAGGAGACCAGAAGCATGGAATTGTAGTAGCGTGATGAAAGTTTAGAATGGGAGGTAGCCAAGGAACGGAAAATATCAGACACCTCTATATATTTAGTAGTCACTCTTAGATTATACATCCAAGGCTCCCTCCAGGTTCTGGATCTCTAGGTCTCCTCTTTAGAAGAAGGCCACGATAAGGAGATTGGGGAAGTGGTGAGTGAAATTCCCACCAAGACAGGGTTACAAGAGGCAAGAAAGTAAAATATCTTAAGATGGTGTGATTCAGGGATAAGTAAAACACCAATGCTGCTGCTGCTGCTGCTAAGTCGCTTCAGTCGTGTCCGACTCTGTGCAGCCCACGGCAGCCCACCAGGCCCCGCCGTCCCTGGGATTTTCCAGGCAAGAACACTGGAGTGGGTTGCCATTTCCTTCTCCAATGCATGAAAGTGAAAAGTGAAAGTGAAGTCGTTCAGTTGTGTCTGACTCTTAGCGACCCTATGGACTGCAGCCTACCAGGCTCCTCCGTCCATGGGATTTTCCAGGCAAGAGTACTGGAGTGGGGTGCCATTGCCTCCCCCAAAACACCAATGCAGGTAACGCTAAAGGCACTATAGACAACTAGCAGGAGGGGATGGAAAATCCTTGCAGTCAGATAAAACCATATAAGCACAGACTACACAAAGAGAAATGAGTGTGCATGTGTGTGTGCACACATGTGTGTATGGCAGGCAATCTTTGTTCTGTAGCTTTCTGAAAGTCTTGCTGAAACCAGGACTGAGGAAAAATATCATTTCAGATCTTTGGAATTCTGCCTCAATAAGGTATTATCTGAAGTGTTTTTGCTGCATATTGCCAGAAAAGTATTATGTGGTTTGAAATGGAAGCCTGTTCTGACATGCAACTGCTGTGTAGTAATTTGTAGTAATTTGCAGTTGTGTATATTTTGTATTTGCCTTATTATATGACTGGTCATTTATGAAGCATAATTAGGACCTAGTAAGCTATAAATAAGGTAGAGTTTAATTTTTGACAAATTCTTTAGTGATTACCCCTGGCACAATAGCTACACTTGCATGAGCTTCTTAAATAAAAACTGCATGATGATCTTTCCATCTGTCAAAGTCACATAATTAAAAGCATCAGCAGTGCATAGAATTAGCACTTCAGGTTTTGTTCACAGGTTTGGACAGCATCCATCTTCAGTTTGACAGATGGAATTGTTTTTTCTTTATTTCTCCATCTTTCTCTTGTTTCTGTGGCTATGTAAGTCCCTATTGAGGGCCCCTGGGAAGACTGAGAAACAGCGACCTGAGATAATTGGCTACAGGCAGGATTCGTTACCTTGCTTCATTATTTATCACCAGACGTAAGCTGAGACTGTGTGCCATTAGAGAGGGTATCAATCTGCCCTGTTATCCCTTTGGCATGGGAGAAAGCTATTATAAGGGCACACAAGGACACTTGGCATTCTCTAAGATGGAAAGGTGAATTATTTGCTTCTTGGTGGCATTTTGTGAACATCTACTATATACTTGACTGTTAGAGTTACTAACCACAGAGTCATCACTTTCACTTGCATATTCTAGCTCTAGTTGTCACATTAAATAATAATAATAATAGCCAGCATTGGGCTTCCCTGGGGGCTCGGATGGTCAAGAGTCTGCCTGCGGTGCAGGAAATCCAGTTTTGATCCCTGGGTCGGGAAGATATCCTGGAGAAGGCAATGGCAACCCACTCCAGTGTTCTTGCCTGGAAAATCTCATGGACAGAGAAGCCTGGCAGGCTACAGTCCATGGGGTCACAAAGAGTCAGATGCGACTGAGAGACTTCACTTTCACTTTTCAGTCAGCATTATGAATGCTGTGTCATGGGCACAATCCTCATGCATTTTTGCATTTTATAGATGAAGAAAATGCAGAGAGCTAAAATCTTGCCCAAAGTTTATACTTAGTAACAGAACCAGAATTTGACTCTCTACTTAAAATAGTCTACATAAGTAGAAAAGTAATTAGTAGAGAGCCTTTTTTCTTTCCCATACATGGAAGAACATCATAAGGAATAATAATAAAAAATAATTATTTGACTCAAAGTGTAAATACAACCAATATTCAAATAAGTAGAGGACTGTGTTCTAAAATGTATTTGTAAATTAGCTGTTTGGCATTTATTCATAAAATGATATGATGTCTGGGATATCTTTCAAAATAGTGGGAGAGAGTGAAGATGAAGTAAGATTGGTCATGAGTTAGTAATTGTTTAAGCTAGGTGATAGTTACATAAAGGTTTATAATACTACTCTCTATATATTTGTACATATTTAAATTTTTTCATAATAAAAATTCTTTGAAGAAACTGATGAAAACCTAGCAGCTTCTCTTCAGAGACATGTATGGCTACATATACATGAATGCATATATGGACCACTACACACGAAATTCTCAAGAACCTTTGTAGCATATAGTAATAAGATAGATAAAATAGATGGATGGATAAATAGTGGTTTTTTTGTAAGGAATTGGCTGGGGACCAAGTGGAGACAATGGTATAAGTTGTATCCATGTCTAAGTCTGAAGGCAGTAGAAGTCTAATGTCCCAACTGTGTCAGAAAGCAAATATTCTTACTTGACCTTTTGTTCTCTATTCAGGCCCTCAGTGGTTTGGATGGTGCCAACCCACATTGGGGAAGGCAATCTGCTTTACTCTGTCTACCAATTCAAATGTAGAATTGAATTGAATTCAATTCAATTCAAATTTCAATTCAATAGAAATAGAAATTCAATTCAAATTTCATTCCACAGACACATCTAGTTTAACCAAGTATTTGGACACCCAATGGCTCAGTCAAGTTGACAAAGTTAATCATCACAGTCTTAATAAATCATAATACATCCAAAAGCAAAAACAAAAAGAAGAACCAGGCAAACAGTTACCTAATGAAATTCCAGATCCCTCAATTAATCCATGATCACAAAGGAACTTGATAGATGTGCTGGTACTTATGTCCATAGACACCAAGTTTAAAATCCCTGAATGGAAAGCTGTCAATTTACCTTATGTTAGCTGTATCTGAGATATAAGTAATTGGTTTTCCTTACAGTCCCAACTACTACTTCTTCCTCCCTTCCTCTCTCTCCCTCCCAGCCTCCCTTGATTCTTTCCTTCCTTCCAGAAAAATTTGTTGATCAAATGCTAGCAGGTATAGGTGCTAGGCACTAGGAATACAAGGTATAGGAATCAGAAGCATTGTCCTAGTGAGAAGCAGTTTTATAATTTCTATGCAAAAGAGGCTTAGAAGTAAAAACTGCTTGAAAGAAGGGCAGGACATTTGTCTTGAATCTTTTTTTGTGTAACACTTGACATGCCACTGATGAAATGCCGATTGTGCATATCAAGTAATGCAGGGAGATGTTAAATGGTACATAACCACCTTCCCATCCTTTGATACTGCCCATGGCCCTGCCCTTCACCCCAAAATCTAGTGAGGAAGATAGACAGTAAATAAATAATTCACTGCTAATTGTGGTAAATACTATGGAGAAAAATACCTGTATCAAAATATAATAACAAAGCTTAATTTATATTGGGAGGTCTTTAAAGCTCTATCTCCAAATGTAGCCACATTCTAAGTAGTGGAGGTTAGGACTTCAATTACATAAGTTGTAGGAGGACACAATTCAGCCCATAAGAATGGTCATCCAGAAAAAAAAATGGGTGGAAGTGGGATAGGAAATTACATTGTAATTTTGGTGACAAAATACAAGGAAGCTTCTGATAACTTGTATTTCCTCTAACATGTCTTATGCAATGTCATTAGCAAAGAAATGGCAAGGAGCAGATGGGAGGTCAGAGGAGAATAGAGAAAGTATGAACTGGAAGTTACTATGGATGGAAGATCAAGCTTATTGGAAGAAGAGATTTCTGGGCAGTGTCAAGGACTGAGGTGAGGCAAATGAACAATATAAGTCCATCCGGCAGTGTAGTTTTTCTCTGCCATGTACTTAGATGCTCTGGTGAAGGCTCAACAAATATGAGTGATGGGTTCATTCAGAATGGGATTTTGTCAGAGAGATGTATTACAAAGGAGAGGGGTCAGGGACTCATTGTGATACTGGCCTGTGAAATCCAGGCTAGATAACCATGGAGATGAGGAAAAGTAGAGAATAATGGCTATTAAGGAAATAGAAAAATCAGTTAATTAGAAGAAGGAAATGTATTTCAGTTCAGTTCAGTACAGTTCAGTCGCTCAGTCGTGTCCAACTGTTTGCGACCCCATGAATCACAGCACGCCAGGCCTCCCTGTCCATCACCAACTCCCGGAGTTCACCCAGACTCACATCCATCGAGTCAGTGATGCCATCCAGCCATATCATCCTCTGTCTATTTTGGAGCCCCAAAAAATAAAGTCTGACACTCTTTCCACTGTTTCCCCATCTATTTCCCATGAGGTGATGGGACCAGATGCCATGATCTTCGTTTTCTGAATGTTGAGCTTTAAGCCAACTTTTTCACTCTCCACTTTCACTTTCATTAAGAGGCTTTTGAGTTCCTCTTCACTTTCTGCCATAAGGATGGTGTCATCTGCATATCTGAGGTTTTTGATATTTCTCCCGGCAATCTTGATTCCAGCTTGTCCTTCTTCCAGTCCAGCGATTCTCATGATGTACTCTGCATATAAGTTAAATAAGCAGGGTGACAATATACAGCCTCGACGTACTCCTTTTCCTATTTGGAACCAGTCTGTTGTTCCATGTCCAGTTCTAACTGTTGCTTCCTGACCTGCATACAAATTTCTCAAGAGGCAGATCAGGTGGTCTGGTATTCCCATCTCTTTCAGAATTTTCCACAGTTTATAGTGATCCACACAGTCAAAGGCTTTGGCATAGTCAGTAAAGCAGAAATAGATGTTTTTCTGGAACTCTCTTGCTTTTTCGATTATCCATTGGAGGTTGACAATTTGATCTCTGGTTCCTCTGCCTTTTATAAAGCCAGCTTGAACATCAGGAAGTTCAGGATTCACATATTGCTGAAGCCTGGCTTTGAGAATTTTGAGCATTACTTTACTAGCGTGTGAGATGAGTGCAATTGTGCAGTAGTTTGAGCATTCTATGGCATTGCCTTTCTTTGGGATTGGAATGAAAACTGACCTTTTCCAGTCCTGTGGCCACTGCTGAGTTTTCCAAATTTGCTGGCATATTGAGTGCAGCACTTTCACAGCATCATCTTTCAGGATTTGGAATAGCTCAACTGGAATTCTATCACCTGCACTAGCTTTGTTCGTAGTGATGCTTTCTAAGGCCCACTTGACTTCACGTTCCAGGATGTCTGGCTCTAGGTCAGTGATCACACCATTGTGATTATCTGGGTCTTGAAGATCTTTTTTGTACAGTTCTTCTGTGTATTCTTGCCATCTCTTCTTAGTATCTTCTGCTTCTGTTAGGTCCATACCATTTCTGTCCTTTATCGAGCCCATCTTTGCAGGAAATGTTCCCTTGGTATCTCTAATTTTCTTGAAGAGATCTCTAGTCTTTCCCATTCTGTTGTTTTCCTCTATTTCTTTGCATTAATCGCTGAAGAAGGCTTTCTTATCTCTTCTTGCTATTCTTTGGAACTCTGCATTCAGATGCTTCTATCTTCCCTTTGCTCCTTTGCTTTTCGCTTCTCTTCTTTTCACAGCTATTTGTAAGGCCTCCCCACACAGTCATTTTGCTTTTGCATTTCTTTTCCACGGGGATGGTCTTGATCCCTGTCTCCTGTACAATGTCACGAACCTCATTCCATAGTTCATCAGGCACTCTTATCTATCAGATCTAGGCCCTTAAATCTATTTCTCATTTCCACTGTATAATCATAAGGGATTTTATTTAGGTCATACCTGTGTGGTATAGTGGTTTTCCCTACTTTCTTCAATTTCAGTCTGAATTTGGCAATAAGGAATTCATGGTCTGAGCCACAGTCAGCTCCTTGTCTTGTTTTTGCTGACTGTATAGAGCTTCTCCATCTTTGGCTGCAAAGAATATAATCAGTCTGATTTCAGTGTTGACCATCTGCTGATGTCCATGTATAGAGTCTTCTCTTGTGTTGTTGGAAGAGGGTGTTTGTTATGATCAGTGCATTTTCTTGGCAAAACTCTATCAGTCTTTGCCCTGCTTCATTCCGTATTCCAAGGCCAAATTTTGCCTGTTACTCCAGGAGTTTTTTGACCTCCTACTTTGCATTCCAGTCCCCTATAATGAAAAGGACATCTTTTTTGGGTGTTAGTTCTAAAAGGTCTTGTAGGTCTTCATAGAACTGTTCAACTTCAGCTTCTTCAGCGTTACTGGTTGGGGCATAGACTTGGATTACTGTGATATTGAATGGTTTGCCTTGGAAACGAACAGAGATCATTCTGTTGTTTTTGAGATTGCATCCAAGTACTGCATTTCAGACTCTTTTGTTGACCATGATGGCTACTCCATTTCTTCTGAGGGATCCCTGCCCACAGTAGTAGATATAATGGTCATCTGAGTTAAATTCACCCATTCCAGTCCATTTTAGTTCGCTGATTCCTAGAATGTCGACATTCACTCTTGCCATCTCTTGTTTGACCACTTCCGATTTGTCTTGATTCATGGACCTGACATTCCAGGTTCCTATGCAATATTGCTCTTTACAGCATCGGACCTTGCTTCTATCACCAGTCACATCCACAGCTGGGTATTTTTTTTGCTTTGGCTCCATCCCTTCATCCTTTCTGGAGTTATTTCTCCACTAATCTCCAGTAGCATATTGGGCCCCTACTGACCTGGGGAGTTCCTCTTTCAGTATCCTATCATTTTGCCTTTTCATACTGTTCATGGGGTTCTCAAGGCAAGAATACTGAAGTGGTTTGCCATTCCCTTCTCCAGTGGAAATGTATTTAGTGATATTGTATTCTCTCGGCTGTTGGACACCCAGAAACACTTACCTTATCCACAGACCAAAAGCTCTAAAATAGGCCGTGCTGCCATCTTATCTATAGAGATGAATGTATCTTCCCAGAAAGGTTATTTCACTTCAAACCCCTTAATCCAGAGGCTGAAAAATTCCCATTGTCTCCCCAAATAGTATTAAAATAGGAAAATTCAAATCACTTTGCCGTATTGCTGAGCGTATAAGACTCCTAGACCTAACTTCCTACCTTCACCCTGCTCTTTGTGCCTCATTACTTACCGGTTAAAATGGTGTCTAAAATAGCTCTGAAATACTTACTACCTTTGGTTATCAGAGATTTGGGAAAGTGGAGGTTGGTGCTGAGAAACCTTGTTTGTGCTAACTAGGACTAACGATCTAAATGTCAAATGCTAATAGAAATTCACCAAAGGATTTGCTTAAAAAATGGCGAAATTCATTATTTTCAGAATTTTAATTGGTTGTTGTTTGAACTTTCTGGCTTCTCTCTGCATCAAAAACACATGCAAGATTTATTTTACACATGTCAAGTAATGCTTTTTGACCAAACCAAGCAGACTTAACTTAATGACTATAGTGGTGGGCCTAGTCCCAATTGCATTAATTGGTAAAATATTTATGACCCACAGTATCATAATGTATGTGCAAATATAAGTGGGATGTTGAGTGACCCAGATAACATTGAGAGTGCCTTGTCTAGGATTGGATTAATTCTACTAAACATTGTTCTTTGATGCTCTTTGGGCCTAAGGACAACTGAACAGAAACTCCAAAGAAGGGACAGGAAATAAAAAGCTGGGAAAACCCCCTCAAGAATGTATGCCTAAAATCTGCACTTAGCAGCTCAACTTCATGCAGAAATGAGAAAAGGATATCAATCTGTGGCTTGCCTACTCTGTGTCAGGTCCTTTTACATCCATCATTCTGTTATAACAATAATATTGCAAGGTAGATGCTTACTTATTAGAAAACTAAACTTAGCAAGGATAAATAACTTACCCAAAGTCATATGCTTAGTAACTGGCAAGCCATGATTCCAACTTAACTTTGTCTGGTTCATGAAACCCTGTCTCCACCCTGTACTTCTTCAGGAACAGCCCCCTTCCTACTATCATACCTGTTATTCTGTCTGCCCCTTGAGAATTTTTATCTCCTTCCAGGTTGTTTGTCATATTCCTTGAGTGCATTTTCTCCTAGATAAAAATGTTGGAGGGTCAATACATAGCACATGTTCAAAATTGTCCACATAATTCCCATTGTGTCTCTTGAGAAAATGGCCTATTGGAATAGATCATATTCAATTCATTTATTAATTATGGCTTCACCATTTCCACTAAGGACATGAGGAACTGACAGATTAGCCAATAATCCTGATTATTAATTTATTTGAATCTCATTTATTTTAACAATAAATTCAAAATATTTGACTTGTGATCATCACTTAAAAATATTTTAAGAATGAATAAGATAATATACACTAAAAACTGTGGAGTGTTTATAAGAAAAGTAGTAAGCAAAATCCAATAGTAGCTTTATTAATAACATCAAACATGTGCTATATTGTACAAGGCCTTCCTGCTGAAAATACGGGAGCCTTGGCAACCCCTGAGAGGCAGTGAGAAATACAGAAGATCAGGCCTCCCTGAGTCAGAATACACAGTTTAACAACATCACTAGTCTATGTGTAGGAACATTAACATTTGAGAAGCATTGTTCTAATATATTTACTTTCAATAACCAGCATGTAAGTGTACATAGAATCACTCTTGCTGGAGGAGTTTTGAAATAGAAGACAGAATAAGAGTTTAGGTGTCAGATTGGTGTTAACACTTCCTAGTTTTGTGACTTTGGGCAAGTTTTTTTTTTCCATTGAAAGAAAATTGCTTTACAATGTTGTGTTGGTTTCTGCTGTACAACAATGCAGATCAGCCATAATTATACAAATATCCCTTCCCTCTTGAGTCTCTTTCCCCTCCTCACACCCCACAGTTCTTGGTCAAAACAGAGCACCAGGCTAGGCTCCCTGTATTATAAAGCAACTTCTCACTAGCTATCTATTTTACACATGAAATATAATGTATATATATTGATGCTACTATCTCCATTCTTCCCACTGTCTCCTTACTCTACTAGGTTCACCATCCATTCTCTATATATGCATCTCCATTTCTTCCCTGCAAATGGTTCATCAGTACCATTTTTCTAGATACCATGTATATGTGTTAACATGTGGTATTTGTTTTTTTTTTTTCTGACCTACTGCACTCTGTGTAACCAGCTCTAGGTTCATCCACATCACTTAAACTGACTCTAACTCATTCTTTTTTATGGTTGAGTAATATTCCATCATATATATATACACCACATCTTCTTTATCCATTTATCTCTAGATGGACATCTAGATTTCTTCCATGTCCTAGCTATTGTAAATAGTGCTATAATGAACATTGAGGTACATGTGTATTTTTTTTTTATTTTATTTTTAAACTTTACAATATTGTATTAGTTTTGCCAAATATCGAAATGAATCTGCCACAGGTATACCTGTGTTCCCCATCCTGAACCCTCCTCCCTCCTCCCTCCCCATACCCTCCCTCTTTAGAATTGTGGCTTTCTCAGGGCATATGGCCAGTAGTGGGATTCCTGGATCGTATGCATTCCTTTTTATGGCTGAGTAATATTCCATTGTACATATGACCATAGCTTCTTTAACCATTCATCTGTCAATGGATATAGAGGTTGCTTTCCTGTCCTAGCATTGTAAATAGTGCTACAGTGAATGTTGGGGTACATGTGTCTTTTTCAGTTTTGGTTTGCTCAGGGTATATGCCTTGTAGTTGGATTCCTGGGTCATATGATAGTTTTATTCCTACTTTTTAAAGGAATCTCCATATTATTCTCCATAATGGTTGTATCAGTTTACATTCCCACCAACAGTGTACAAGAGTTCCTTTTTCTCCACATCATCTCCAGCATATATTATTTATAGATTTTTTGATGATGGCCATTCTGACTAGTGTGAGGTAATACTTCACTGTAGTTTTGATTTGCATTTCTCTAATAATTAGTGAAACTGAGCATCTTTTCATGTGTTTATTGGCCATCTGTATGTCTTCTTTGGATAAATGTCTGTTTTCTAATTTTTGATCCATTTTTTGATTGGGCTGTTTATTTTTCTGATATTGAGCTGTACGAGCTACTTATATATTTTGGAGATTAATCCTTTGTCAATTGTTTCCTTAGCAATTATTTTCTCCCATTCTGAATGCTGTTTTTTAATCTTGTTTATTGCTTCCTTTACTGTGCAAAAGCTTTTAAGTTTAATTAGGTCCCATTTGTTTATTTTTGTTTTTATTTCCATTACTCTAGGAGGTGGATCAAAGAGGATCTTGTGATTTATGTCAAAGAGTTTACTGCCTGTGTTTTCCTCTAAGAGCTTTATAGTTTCTGGCCTTACATTTAAGTCTTTAATCCATTTTGTTTATTTTTGTGTGTGGTGTTAGGAGGTGTTCTAGTTTCATTCTTTTACATGTAGCTAGCTGTCCACTTTCCCCAGCATCACTTATTGAAGAGACTGTCTTATCTCCATTGTATATTATTGCCTCCTTTGTCAAAGATAAAGTACCCATAGGTGTATGGGTTTATCTCTGGGCTTTGTATCTTATTCCATTGGTCTGTAAATCTGTTTTTGTGCCAGTCCCACACTGTCTTAATGACTGTAACTTTGTAGGACAGTCTAAAGTCAGGAAGGTTGATTCCTCCAGCTCCATTCTTCTTTCTCAAGATTTCTTTGGCTATTCAAGTCTTTTGTGTTTCCATACAAATTATTAAATTTTTTGTTCTAGGTCTGTGAAAAATACCATTGGTAGTTTGATAGGGTTTGCAATTGAATCTTTAGATTGCTTTGGGTAGTAGAATCATTTTCACAATATTGATTCTTTCAATGCAAGGACATGGAATATCTCTCCATATGTTTGTGTCATCTTTGATTTCTTTTATTAGTGTCCTATAATGTTCTGCATACATGTCTTTTGTCTCTTTAGGTAGGTTTATTCCTGGGTATTTTATTTTTTTGTTACTTTTTCTTCTTTTTGTTATTTTATTCTTTTTGTGGTAAATGGGATTGTTTTCTTAATTTCTCTTCCTGATGTTTCATTGTTACTGTGTAGTAATGCAAGATATTTCTGTGTATTAATTTTATATCCTGCAACTTTACTAAACTCCCAAAGTCATTCTGTATCACCATCACCCTGATACCAAAACCAGATGAAGATATTAAGAAAAAAATTGCAGGCCAATATCACTGATGAACATAGATGAAAAAATCCTCAATGAAATTCTAGCAAACAGAATCCAACAACACATTAAAAGGATCACACATCATGATCAAGTGGGCTATATCCCAGGGATGCAAGGTCAATCAATATGATATACTATGTTAACAAACTGAAAGGTAAAAACCATACGATCATCTTAACAGACACAGAGAAAGCTTTCAACAAATTCAACACCCATTTATGATAAAAACTCTGCAGAATGTAGGCAAAGAAGAAACATACCTCATCTTGATAAAAGCTGTATATGACAAACCAACAGCAATCATTATTCTCAATGGTGAAAAACAAGATAAGGGAGCCCACTCTTACCACTGCTATTCAGCATGGTTTTGGAAGTCTTGGTCATGGCAAGCAGAGAAGAAAAATAAATAAAAGGAATCCAGAATGGAAAAGAAGTAAAACTCTCACTCTTTGCAGATGACATGATACTATACATAGAAAAATCCTAAAGATGCCATCAAAAAATAACTTGTTATTTAAATAACTTGTAAATTACAAGTTATTTAAACCTCTTTAAGTCTGGGAGTCTTTACCTATAAAGATGAGAAAAATAAAAATGGGGCAGAGTGGAAGCCAAGAGTAACACAGGCCAAAAGACAACAGGAAAAATGGATTTTGACATAGGGTCTATGGGAATGGAGAAGTGGAGAGCAGATTTTGAAGAATACTCTTGCACTTCATAGTTTATTAGAAATATATACCTGTATAATTTGGCTGACATTTAAGAACTAGAAGAGATTAATTTTGGCTAAGGTTTTACTATGCCTTTTTGCCTTTAAGCAGCTTAAATTTTGGAGAAATGGTCATAGACTTTAGAACACCAAGAGAAATGGTGAAACAGAGGTGACTTAAGGATACACAATCAATTTAATGGAAAAGTTCATATAAGCAAAACAAAAAAAGTCTTACAAAAATACATCTGCATAATATATCTCTCACAATTACTCTTGTGGTCTAATGAATTGAGATTTTTTTCTATACCAAAGCCTATAGGTTTTAAAAATCCAGTTTGCTAAATTCTAATGAATAAAATTTACCAAAGATACTTTCTTTTTCAGGAAGAATAATGGTTTAATCAAAACATCTCTAATTTTTTGATCTATTAATGTGATTCCAAAAATGAGAAAAGTAAGCAGAACTTCATCTATTTCAGCATTGATTAAACAAAACAAAAAGTTTGAAATTATAATATCAGATATACTGTTCATTTTCCAGACATAATTTTTTCATGTTCTCCTGCCAAAATATGGATGATGCAAGTGTTTCTTTGAATGATAGCATTATAGCAAATGTTTTTAAGGGAGTGTTTTTTAAATGAGAAACTAATAATCATACTGATAATAAATTGTAAAACACTCTTCCCACTCAATCTGACATTATCCTTGTCTTCCTTTTTTAATTGGAGTATCTTGCACAAATACATCTGCCTAGAGTTCCAGGTACAGGTAAATGGATGTCTCCAAAATAACATGAAAAATAAAGCTTTACCATGGTTTGACATTGGCTGTTGGGACAAAAATACAATAATATGCTGTATTTTTAATGGAATTTACTGGGGTCAGCTTGGATATTGGCATGGAGACTGTTGTTTTTCTGACTAAAGGAGTCCAAGAAAATGAAACCTAATATATTTGAGCAAATCTTAGATGATCCTGTACACAAAAATTTAAAAATAAAATGCCATTACACAGTACTGGCACCTATGCACATAAAGAAAAACAACAAAAACAACTTTGTGCAGCTTATGGTGTTTTGAGGTTTTTAAAAAGCTTCATTCTAATTTTAACAAATCATCATACTGTGTTTGCTCCTTGGAGAAAAGCTAGAACAGAAAAATGATTCAAATAAAAATGTTATATCAGAAACTAGAGGAATCAGAGCAGGATTTATAGCACATATTTCAAAGAAAGTAAGGAGATTATAAAAATCTAAAACAATGCATAATTCATGATAAATCCTGGCATATCCGAAATGTCCTTGAATATTAATTGGGTGCCCAGATAGAAGTGAAAGTGACTTCACTTTCACTTTTCACTTTCATGCATTGGAGAAGGAAATGGCAACCCACTCCATTGTTCTTGCCTGGAGAATCCCAGGGACAGAGGAGCCTAGTGGGCTGCCATCTATGGGGTCGCACAGAGTCAGACACGACTGAAGCGACTTAGCAGCAGCAGCAGCAGCCATATAGAAGTTGGTATACTTTCCGTCCTATGATGAACTTAGAGAAAACTTTTCATATTTGTATAATAATTCAGAAGTGTCTTGCAAAAAAAAAAAAGAAAGAAATGTCCATTAGGGATTTTCCAATGTAAAGTATGTGATCCTATGAAAAGACTAAATTGAAGAGTTGGAGTACCTCGTAAGAATGATTTTTGAATCACAAAAATCATTTTATAGATTTTGGGAAAGTGGGAAGGGTTGTATCCTAATGATGATTGTAAGCTGTTGATATGGGGCTTAAAATTGTCAACAACAAATATATTATTTATCATTTAGTGATATCCACAACATAGATGCACCAGTTCCATCGCTCTGCAAAATCTGTGGGTCAAAAGTAATCTCTCTTAGAAGTCTTTTCCAGGTTTCGCATTTCTGTGTGCTCACTAAATATTTTGAGATGGAGTTCCCCCATAGCCCACAAGCACACTGAATTTAAACTCTATAGGCAAGCAGTAGTTGACTATGCCAGTTATGCAAATAACAGACTATAGCAAGAAAATTGTATATGGCAAAGAGAATATTTCTCTCTGAAAATATCACTTGTACAATGATAAACCACCTATCTTTTAGGAATCAAAAAACTATTAACATCTAAGTATTGATAGTGTTTGTTGAGAAATAATTTAGATAGAAGTAATTGTTTAGCAGAAAACAGGAGATTTAGATAGTTGGGTGGATTTAAAATTACCCAAAACAGAATGATTACTAATAATACTTAATAGATATTGCTGTTTTCCCTTACAATAATAGAGAAACCTCTGTTGTGATACTTAATTGTTCCAGGTATTCATATAAATCAAGATAAATCAAATTCTCTTCAAATAAACCTTCTAAATATGAAGACTGAAATTAAGCAGTGATCACTTTCATTAAGCAGTGATCACAAACATGTGCCATATTGTTCAGGATCCTGACTGTATCTGTTTCCTATGGCTTCCATAACAAAACCAAACTAAGTGGTTTAAAACAGCAGAAGTGCATTCTCTCACAGGCTAGAAGTCTGAAATTAAGGTGTTGGCAGGGCCATGATCTTTCTGAAGGCTCTGGGGGAGGATCCTTATTTGACTCTTCTAGTTTCTGGTGGTTGCTGGCATTCACTGTCTTGTTAATGCACCACTCCAATCTCTCCATCTGTCTTCACATGTTCTTCTCTGTTTCTGAATCCAGATTTCTCTCTTCTTATAAGGACATCAGTCATTAGATTAGGGCCCAACTTAATCTGGTATAACCTTATTTCCAAATAAGGTCATATTTTGGGTTCCAGTGTTATCTTTTTGAGCAAAACATAATTCAATCTATAACACTGGCCTAATGTTAAGTAGTCTAGATGTAGTCATTCACTATCCATTTACAATTATTTATTTGTATCTATTGAGTGTCTATTATGCCAGGCGCTGTTACAAATAAAATAGACTATATCCTTACTCTTAAAGAGCTTATGGTCTGCATTCAAACCAAATCCTATAGCTGTATATACTTTATATTGTAAAATTATATGTAGCTTATAATTTAGCAAAATCTTTTAATCTACATTTCTGTGATTAGTGTTCAAAATACCCTGCCATATATGCTAAGTTCAGTTCAGTTCAGTTCAGTCTCTCAGTTGTGTCCGACTCTTTGTGACCCCATGAACTGCAGCACACCAGGCCTCTCTGTCCATCACCAACTCCTGGAGTTCACCCAAACTCATGTCCATCAAGTTGGTCATTCCATCCAGCCATCTCACCCTCTGTTGTCCCCTTCTTCTCCTGCCCCCAACCCCTCCCAGCATTAGGGTCTTTTCCAATGAGTCAACTCTTTGCATGAGGTAGCCAAAGTATTGGAGTTTCAGCTTCAACATCAGTCCTTCCAAAGAACACCCAGGACTGATTTCCTTTAGAATGGACTGGCTGGATCTCCTTGTAGTTTAAGGGACTCTCAAGAGTCTTCTCCAACACCACAGTTCAAAAGCATCAGTTCTTCAGCGCTCAGTTTTCTTCACAGTCCAACTCTCACATCCATACATGACCACAGGAAAAACCATAGCCTTGACTAGATGGACCTTTGTTGGCAAAGTAATGTCTCTGCTTTTGAATATGCTATTTAGGTTGGTCATAACTTTCCTTCCGAGGAGTAAGCATCTTTTAATTTCATGGCTGCAATCACCATCTGCAGTGATTTTGGAGCCCCAAAAAATAAAGTCTGACACTGTTTCCACTGTTTCCCCATCTATTTGCCATGAAATGATGGGACCAGATGCCATGATCTTCGTTTTCTGAATGTTGAGCTTTAAGCCAACTCTTTCACTCTCCTCTTTCAGTTTCATCAAGAGACTTTTTAGTTCCTCTTCATTTTCTGCCATAAGAGTGGTGTCATCTGCATATCTGAGGTTATTGATATTTCTCCCAGCGATCTTGATTCCAGCTCGTGCTTCTTCCATCCCAGCATTTCTCATGATGTATTCTGCATATAAGTTAAAGAATCAGGGTGACAATATACAGCCTTGATGTACTCCTTTTCCTATTTGGAACCAGTCTGTTGTTCCATGCCCAGTTCTAACTGTTGCTTCCTGACCTGCATACAAGTTTCTCAAGAGGCAGGTCAGGTGGTCTGGTATTCCCGTCTCTTTCAGAATTTCCACAGTTTACAGTGATCCACACAGTCAAAGGCTTTGGCATAGTCAGTAAAGCAGAAATAGATCTTTTTCTGGAACTCTCTTGCTTTTTCGATGATCCAGTGGATGTTGGCAATTTGATCTCTGGTTCCTCTGCCTTTTCTAAAACCAGCTTGAACATCTGGAAGTTCACGGTTCATGTATTGCTTGAAGCCTGGCTTGGAGAATTTTGAGCATTACTTTACTAGAGTGTGAGATGAGTGCAATTGTGCTAAGTTAGTAGCTACATTATTTTGGGAAAGGGGAGACCAGGACTTAGAGAGGTTAATTTTTATTCAAGGCTGCCCATCTGGTAAAAGCAACCAAAGTTGGAACCAGAACTGAGGTAAAAATGTAATAGAGTATAAAATGCTGTATTATATCCACTTGCCATTCCTAATTAATAACAAGGAGCATTCCTACATATTAGGGTGTTTACAATTCATCATATTCAAATATGATTAAAAACTAAAGAACACTAGCTCATAAAGCAAAATTTGTTTATTTATTTTGACAAATTTCTTTTATTTCTAACTATTCATGATACTACAGCAAACATTCTGTGATTTATTTTCTAAAAAACAGTGTAACACCTTAGGAGTGGCAAGAAGCGATCTCAGGTTTTCACTGAGGAATAAAGCAAAGCTAGATTTTGATGTGAATTCATAATATCATAGATCCATTGGAATTTCAGTATTAAATATGTTGAAAGGAATCTTAAAGCTCATGTCATTCAATCCCACATCCCCTCCACAACAGGTATCTAGACAGAAAATCAAGACAATGAAAAATATACAAATGTGAGCATGGTGTATTTATTCCCCTATAATTAATCTACATAATGGTTGATACTTTATATATTCCAGACTTCAATGAGTAACAAAACTATGGCAACTCTTAATGAACCAGCATCATATCTGCAGTCATAGTGATGGCACGGATGGGGAAATGGTGAGGCAGTGGGTGAGCCCAGATTCTACTCCACAATGTGTGTATGTGTGTTTCAGTCTTTCAGACTTCTTTCTGGCACACTCCCTTATGAGAAATGCTTTAGCAGACACACAGTTCTTAGCCCCCTACAACAAAGCTGCTGCCAGTGCTGAAACCAACGTTAAGAAACAGAGAAAAAAAAAGCACTCAGGACTGAAACCAAGGTGATAGAGACGTAGGCTCAAAATCAGCCAAAAAAGGCAGATGCCAAATGGAAGCATATACTACTCACTTTACAAGACTCTGCAGTAATAGCAAAAATAATGTCATTTTAGTTAATCAATAAGAGGGGTGAGGGAGGAGAATGAATAAGCAGGAGAAGGAGCTAGAAAGAAATCTCTGAGAAGATAAGCTGATGCTCATGGGCAAACAGAGCACATTCTGATTAATTTAAAGAAAAAGTTACATATTTCAATGACAGTGAGTCTTTGGGTCATCTGCATGCACTTCTTATTCTCCCAATACTGAAGGATCACCTTATAAGCAATTGGGACTTTGGGACTATGTATTCATATCTTGCAATATGATTTTTTACTCTCCTGGAAACAACCAGAGTGATATTTTCTTATGAATAACTCATCATCTACTGTGGTCTCCAAAGTCATTTTTGTCATGAATGCAGGGAACACAACATTCCCAACACTGTAGTTGTGTGTCATTAGCTAGACTTTCTCATTTCTTACTAATGTTAAGGGCTTTATAGAAGATTTCATACCTCTATTCCTTAAATCCAAAAATCCCTTAACATGACTTTTCTGTTGTGTTTTTCTGCCCATAATCTATTCCCAGTTCTGATAACTTCCTTAAGTACATCCCTTAAACTTTTTGCTCATGTCTTATTTTCAGGGGAAGACATTATTGAAGTGGGAAAATGAGGCAAATGCACTGAATGCAGCCCTCAGCTCCCTGCGAACCAGCAAGTCTTCACAGGGGCATAGCTGAAGTCAGACTAAAGAGAGCTGGCTCTGAGATTTCTTTTAGAATCTGGGGAAATATAAAGATTTCTTTCTATTCAGATAATATACAATAAGATATTAGCCTGGGGCTGCCAGTACCATTTTTATGCCTGAAAATAAGCCCAGCTATAGAAAAGTAGAGGCAAGAAATGAAGAAATAAATATTGGGTTGGCCAAAAACTTTGGGATATTCCATAAGGTCTTTTTCCAAAGTGGCCCAAAAGGCCACATTTTGGCCAAGCCATTATTTCTGAATTTAGTGCTTAAGCACCTGGATTCAGCTATGCCTGAAAATAGACATCTCCTTTGGACTTTCCAGTTACTTTGGATAATTATTCCCCTTTGTGCTTAAGCCAGATTAAGTCCAGTTTTCTATTGCTTTCTGTTAAAAGATTTCTGAATACTCAAGCCCTTAGGGCCCAACACATTATCCTCAAGTTGTATAATTCTTTGTTTCAAAACTGTATACTGTCTTCCATTTCCTTTCCTCTACCCCTAGTTCAACCATGCTTTTCCTGTCAGAATCACATTGATCTAGAAAAGGGGAAGTATTTTTTATGAAAGATCATTTATTATAAAGATATTTCATGCTTATCCTAAAAATATCAATCAGAATAATACTATATGAACCAAATAATACAAGACATCTGTTCATCTCACTCCTCACTTCACCCCACTTCAAAAGCAAACGTGTGTGTGTGTATGTGTGTGTGTGTGTGTGTGTGGTGTTGAGCAAGGAATATAAATTAAAAGTGCAAAAACAGCTATTAAAAGAGGTGGTACATCCACATTTCCTAGTGTTCTCAAAATATAAAATTTTAAAAATACACAAAAAATTCTCATATATGTAGTGTAATCCTGCTTTAACTAAGAATCACCACAAAGCAGCCTGCTTCACCCCTCAGAATTTGAGCCATTCTTTTCTCTTATCCTGCAATTCTTTACTTGTTTATTTATTTAATTCTGCTTTATAGTATAGATAGCTGCCAATACATATTTGACTCCTCTCCAGGTGATAAGAACCCTAAAGGCAAGGAATGACTTTGATTCATCTTTGTGTTCCCAGGATTTAGTCCAGTGGTTAATTTATGTGTTTAAATGAATTAATGAGTGTTTGAATGATAAATAAGTATAAAAGATCTCACTGATCAGCATTCTCTAAAGTTGAATTGGGTATGCACACATTCTCCTGTATTTTAATTTAAGCTCATTCTCTTAGAGTTTCATGTGTATTATCAGAGACCAGGCAATTGATGAGCAAGCCTTTAGCACCAATTCTCTGGGGAGAGCAAACACTCATCTTAAGTTCATCCTATCCTTAATCACTATAGAATGATGACAGGGAGGGAAAAAATTACCAAGTAAGGTGTAATTATTATATCTTCTGCAATTTCCAATACAGACTTCAGTTAAAAGAGGTGGTACATCCACATTTCCTAGTGTCCTCAAAATATAAAATTTATATCTTATAGCCTGGACCCTGTAGCTTTCTAACCTTGATTCTGTGACTTAGCTAATAAAGAATTCTTGACTTGTTCTGTGACTGAATTTCTATGTAGTAATTAATACCTCATCTTTTCTCCTTCATTTTTCCTTAAGTCCTCTAAAGTCTGGAACTGGAATCAAAGTTTCGAAATGATGGATTGGGATGTCTTAAGGGCCGCAAATTTTTGCCTCCTTGCTCAGATTTCCAAATATTGCTCGTTCCTGGATTTCCATCACCCTGGATCCATCAGTTTTTGTTTATAATCTTCTCAATACTTACTACCCTATTGAACTACCAACTATTCTTGTTTGTCTCCCACCTTGTAAGGTGGGAGGCAATATAGCCTAATGGGAAAATAGTCAATCTTAGAATTAAGCCTACATCCAAATACCAGTTCTGACACATAACGGCTGTGTGGTTCTGGGTGAGTTACTTAACTTCTCTGCACTTGTATTTCTTATAAATAGGATTTATAATTAATGTGCCTTCCATGTACTTATAGATAATATAGGGAGTATTTTTAGTGCCCCCTTCCATCTGCATTTATTTGTTTGCCTTTTAGTTCTCAATTCCATCTCTTCCTTTTTGTCTTCTTCCAAATATCATAGTTAGCAAGAAATATACAAACTTTCTGGACTCAGGCCAATCTTCTTTTGGTTACCTTGTGCAAGAAGGCTCTGCTGGCTCTGCAAAGGGCTGGGAAGTTGGGCGGAAGAGAGAAGCTATTGTTTTTCCGCTTCTAGTGGTACATTCAGCTGCAGCAGCTGTCACAGCTCTGGGATACAGAAGAATATGTGGTAGTTTTAGTAATATTTGGCAGGATTGCAGCTGTTGCTTGGTCCCAACAACAGCAGCAGTGGCCATGTCTCCAGAATATTTGCTTTCATTTACTAAAAGTTAAGAATATGACTCTAATCTAAATATAGACTTCATATCATCAAATATTTTAATCAGTTTGATAAGTAATAAGCAAATCAGCAAGATTGTAAGGCTGGTGCAAAGAAGATTTAAAAATAGAGAGTTACACAGTCAATAACACAAAAGAATGATTAAAATGAATTTGCTAATAGATACAACATGCCTACAAAACAATGAACTATAACTCCTAGTGTTATCTTTGCAAATGAGAAGAAATTATTTGTATTTCTATCAAACATCTATAAATTAACATGTAACATGTATCTTCACTAAATCTGGACAAAATATATTCTCCTAAATATCTTAGGGTGCATCTGTTAAACAGTGCCCTCATAAGATAGTGGAAAAACAACATGCTGCCCAATTTTTTACCTCATTTCCTGTTTTTAGATAAAACTTTCACAAATGACAAAAGGACATATTCCACCCCTACCCCCAATCCCCTATAACCAGATGGCTAGACCCAGAAAATTCTTCAGATAAGTAGTCTTGTGCCTTTACTGTTTAAATGAGATGTGGAATATTAATGCAAATTTAATATGTGGTCAATAATAGGTGAGAGTAATAATAGTTGCCACTATTTTTTAAAACTATGCTTGAATAATCAGTTACATAGATGTAATTTGGAGCTATTTTTTTTTCTCTGCCCCAGTTTAGGACCTGGTCCTTCTTACACTGTCCAGTTCATTCTAATTGGTCATGCCATGTTCTGGAACATCACTTGGATGAGTATAGAAGTAACTAGTGACTTTCCATAAAGTAATTAGTTGACAAAGAAAGAATCACCGTCTCATTCGTCATTTTGCTGAGTGTTTAGGAAATGCAACTGTAAGATCAGTACCATATGGTAGAGCTATGGCTAAGACAGTAATGTGCATATGCCCAGAGACAATTGCCTTATCAATTGGCCAGCAAGGTGCTGCCATGCTGTGCCATCTTCTCACCACATTTGTGTGACACTGAATCTAGTTCCATAATTCCTAGCAAAGCGTGGGTACAGACAGGATAGCATCTGGACAGATTCTTGTTTGCCTAATAAGGAAGGATGATTAATTCGGGATTGGAAAAAAATTTTTTTAATCTTTTGAAAATCCTGGACCTATGGTTCTATTTTCATTTATTTTTTGCATCAATTTTTATTGGCTTTACAATGTTGTGTTACTTTCTTACTGTACAGCATAGTGAATCAGTCATATGTATACATATATCCCCTCATTTTTAGGTTTTTTCCTGTGCTATACACTAGGTTCTCATTAGTTATCTATTTTATACATGACTGTGTATATATGTCAGTCCCAGTCTCCCAATTCATCCCGCCTCCTTCTCCCGCCTTGGTAGCCATTAGGATCTAGAGATTGTCATACAGAATGAAGTAAGTCAGAAAGAGAAAAACAATTATCTTATAATATCATGTATATGTGGAATCTAGAAAAACTGTAGAGATGAACTTATTTGCAAAGCAGAAACAGACTTACAGATATAGCGATCCATGGTTCTATATTTACTTCAGGATGACTGACTCAATGTGGATATGAAGAAATGTATTAAGTGATTACTCAACCCTCTGAATTGAATTAGAGAATGTTGGCCTTTCTTCTCTAACAATTTATTTCAGGGCATTTAGAGTCATCAGCACTTTCTTTTAGTCTGACTCTAATAGTTTTTTAGACCCTTTGTCTCTTATCAATCCAGCCCCCATAGCGGTGTAAACAATCGCCATGGAGAGCTCCATGTGTTTGTGTATGTAACCTCCTCTCCTGAATTTGAACAGCCCCATTCCCATTCAGGCATGTAATTCAGCAAACCCAAGATTTCCAGTTGGAGAACTTAGTACCAGATTTGCCTTGATATTGGTTTCACACTGATGCATAACAAGGTTTCTAGCACACAGAGCGGTACCAGCAACTGAACCTCAACTTTGGTTGCCTGTTCAATTCCCAACTTCTACAAGGATAAGAGAATCCTGCCTTGTTTCTTAGAATTAGAGATTTCTCCCTGCACCTAGTCCTGATGTTAATTCCCTTTCTGTACAGACAGACTCCCAAGAGTTCAACTGTTTTCTTGGATTTGGAATAATATCTGTTGCTAGACAACTGTGATCATTCATCATGACTATTCCTCTGTGCTTATTTTGACCAACCCTGAAACATCTCTGTGGTGAGTCTCTTTCTAACACCTCTTTTGTTATCTTGCATGAGCTCCATTTAGACTTGATGATTTCCATTTCCATAGGGAAAGGAAGAGTAATGATTACTGTACATGGTTTATAACAAGTAGAATCCTTAAACATGGGTTGCCTAGGTAACATAAATGCTAGAAGAGGATTTGAAGACCAAAATACTGTGCAGCTCAGCTATGCATCAACAACTTAGAATCCATACAGATGGTATCTCCTTTATTCATGGAGAGTGGTGGTCCTAATGGCATTATATGCCACACAGAATTTTTACCAATTCTTTTTTCTTTTTTTTTAAAGAAACTCAGAAATTCTCTTTTTTTAAGCTGCACATTTTTAAAATTTATTTATTTTTAATTGAAGGATAATTGCTTTATACTATTGTGTTGGTTTCTACCAAAAATCAATATGAATCAGCCATAGGTTGACCCATGGCACCACCACTTGAACACCCCTCCCATCTCCCCACCCATCCCACTCCTCTAGGTTGTCACCAAGCCCCAGCTTGAGTTCCTTGAGTCATACAGCAAATTCCCACTGGCTATCTATTTTATATATGGCTATCTATTTTCCTGTCTCCATACATCCCACCTTCTCCTTCCTCCCCACCAGCCATATGTATGTCTGTATCTCCATTGCTGCCCTGCAAATAGTGTCATCAGTGCCATCTTTCTAGATTCCATATATATGTGTTAGTATACAATATTTGTTTTCTACTTTCTGACTTACTTTACTCTGTATAATAGGTTCAATGTTCATCCATCTCATTAGGATTAACTCAAATGCATTCCTTTTGTGGCTGAGTAATATTCCATTGTATATAGGTACCACAGCTTCTTTATCTATTCACCTGTCAATGGATATCTAGGTTGCTTCCATGTCCTATCTTTTGTAAATAAAGCTGCAAAGAACATTGGGATACTTGTGTCTTTTCAATTTTGGTTTCCTCAGGGCATATGGCTAGTAATGGGATTAATGGGTCATATGGTGGTTTTATTCCTAGCTTTTTAAGGAATTACCATACTGTTCTCAATAGTGGCTGTATCAATTTATATTCCTATCAGCAGTGCAAGGGGGTTCTCTTTTCTCCACACCTTCTCCAGCATTTATTGTTTGTAGATTTTTGATGATGGCCATTCTGACCAGTATGAGGTAATACCTTATTGTAGTTTATATTTGCATTTCTCTAATAATGAGCAGTGTTGAGCATTTTTTCATGCGTTTGTTAGCCATCCATATATCTTCTTTGGAGAAATTTTTTACCAATTCTTTTTTCTTTTTTTTTTTTAAAGAAACTCAGGAATTTATCTCTTTTTTAAGTTGCACATTTTTTTTTAAAGTTGGAAGTTTATTGAAAATGTTTACAATACTGTGGTAGCTAAAGTAAATATGTCAATCAGAGGATCTGGCCAATAATCCACCAGTGTGGATCAAACACTGAATGATCTCTAGAGCTGAAGTTTGGGGGAGGGGAGGCCAGTTGTGTTCTCCAAACTGCCCCCTTTGTCATGTTGCAAAAAATACTCTAATATTCACTATATTCTCACCTAAGACTTTTCTATCTTATTTTATTCTCATAGTTATCAATATTTTTGTTCAGAGTAAAATCTTCTTAGTTTTTAATTATTCAATATTTTAACCTTCAAAATTGCTCTATTAGCAGTTTATGCAGTATCTTATGCAGTATAATATCAACCATCACTATAGTTTAGTTTGACAGAAACTCTTCACATATGAATGTATTGTAATAGAGCTGTTACTGAATTTTGACTGGTTGCATTTGTTTCTGCTTGACTGCTTGTAAAGTCTGATAGTCTTGTACATTTATAAGAGTTCAGGTTACACTAACCACTCTTGCAGAGAAGTAATAGTGTATATTTTATTAATGCATATTATGTAACATGGGAACTCAAAACTTTGGACCTAGAAGTGTTTCTTAAGGTCTAATAGAAGAACTGTAGTCTAACAATGTGTATACACTTGGAGCCCTAGGAGTGTTCTCAACTTTCCCTCCAAAGTACCCCTAAATGCCATGAATCTGGGAGTTCAACACATAACTACTCACCTTAAACTTAAAATACTGTTGTCATTTCATGTTTTATGTATAAATAATAAGAGGAGTTTTACTTTAAAATCCATAAGACATCTATGTATAATCAGGTAACCATGGATAAAATAAATTAACTCAGAATTTAGAAATAACGGAGTTCAGGTGTGGGCTTTTTCTTCTGGGGAAAAGAAAAAGCTGTGTTCTCACTATCTGTTGTACTGAAAAGGTAAGAGTCAGAAGTAGGGAGCTAGATATTAAATAAAGTGAAACTTTGTTCCCTTTCTGAGGCAGGAATCAGCTGCACTCAGAACTTAAATCTATCCTTAGATATCCTTAGATTGGGAGATTGGGACACCTAATGTGACTTAGCACATTTCTCCTGAGTCAGAGGTGACATATGCTTAATAAAGTTTCCTTGTCATCATAATATCCTTCAATATGCAAAACTTTTTGAGCAGAGCCAAACTGAATAAGTTTAAAGATTTCCTGAAAAACTAATGAGCCCTGTCTGATTTTGATGTTCAAAATTATTTTAAAAATTTGTTGGGTTAAGGTAGCCCCAACAAAGCCCTGTTTTGTTGTTCAGTTGCTAAGTGGAGTCCAACTCTTTGCAACCCTGTGAAAGTGAAAGTATTAGTTGCTCAGTCATGTCCTACTCTGCAACACCATGGACTGTAGCCCACCAGACTCCTCTGTCCATAGAATTCTCCTGGTAAGAATTTTGGAATGGGTTGCCATTCCCTTCTCCAGGGGATCTTCCCAACCCAGGGATTAAACCCAGGTCTCCTGCATTACAGGTGTATTCTTTACCATCTGAGCCACCAGGGAAGCCCATGGACTGTAGCATTCCAGGTTTCTCTGTCCTCCACTACCTCTCAGAGTTTGCTCAAATTATGTCCATTGAGTCGGTGATTCTATCTAACCATCTTATCCTCTGCCACCCACTTCTTCTTTTGCTTTCAATCTTTCCCAGCATCAGCTGCTTGGGAAACCTACCAGTTGCCCTGTTATCCAAAAGTAATTTACCATGAGGGTAAAAGGAAGGTGAATTGGGCCCAAATATTTTTGTAACTTGAAAGCTAGTCCAAATTCATCTACCAGGCATGGAGTCATATTTAGGGGAGAAGCGGCTGATTTTAGAAGCACAAACTAAGGCAGCAATGACTTTGGGAACCAAGCACAGGACACCATTGCACACTATACCAGCAAGCGTATCACTGTGCCTGCACAAGCACCTGTGAGATTAGAATCCCACAGCAACGTTGGTTGAAGATTGGCAGTTCAACCAATGGTGCTGACAAGTTAATTGGGTTTTTACATTTATTTTCTTGACATCTGAAGATGGGACTAATCCCTATGGACAGAGTAGGCCCTATAATTGTTGAATGAATTAGAGGAAGGTTGCAGAACATGAACAATTGATTTAAAAAACAAAAAGTGCACCTATTTGTAAAGTGTATCTGCATTTTGGTTAAGGAGATCATGCCAGTTATTTTAACAGGACTTAATAAACTCCAGTCATGGGACAGAAGCTACCCATGGTCAGATGCCTGTCTGTAAGTGATATGGGGCATGCCTGGAGAGAGATCAAAGGTTCCTTTTACACGAGGTGAAAGACCTTAGATAACCTGGAGATTCTTGGATGAATCAGTGTAGAAGAGAGTAGCACCCCTCTCCTGAATAGGAAATCTATAGAGTGCTAGGCTGCAGAATAATTTGGCTCAGACAGACAGAAAGCAGCTGAACTAGGCATCCATGCTAAGGCTGAGTAGCAGCAGTCACACAGTCTAACCAGGTTGTTACATATTCAGCTTCCAGGGCCACATTTGCATTGATCTCCATCCTCAAGAAGGAACATCTGAGATTCACATTGGCCAGTGAAAGATTAGAGCAGGTAGGACACTCCCTCTGAAGTCAAGGGAACCCCTTGAGACCCTCGAACATACCAAGAGCCACTAGAAAAGCCTGGACATCCTGATAGAGTTGGCAGGTGGTGATCCCAGAGTTGTTATACTCTGGGGTTCTGATATAGGATACCATAGTTTCTACTCCATGGTGATGAATCTAGACATTTCCACATAAATGCTTATTGAGTATAAAATGTCTTCATCTAAAGAGTATAGTAAAATTGACATTTTAGGAAGATACTTCAATGAACCACTGTCACTTTACTTTTCTCTTAATCCCCTACCCCATCTTGCCGCTCCTTGTTCCCTCTCCCAACTGCTAACCACTAGTTTGCTCTCTATATCTGTAAGTCTTTTACATTTTCTCATTTTGACTAGTTTGTTGTACTTTTTAGATTCCATATATAAGTAAAAGCATACAGTATTTGTCTTTCTCTGTCTGACTTAATTCACTTAGAATAATACCTTCCAGGTCCATCTGTGATTTTACAAATTTTCCTTTTTATGGTAGTGTAGTATTCTGTTGTGTGTGTGTGTTTATATATACATTATGATATATATGATACTTGTATATTATATATATATAATTTTTTATCCATTCATCTGTTGATGGACTCTGTGGTTGCTTCCATATCTTGGCTATGAAATAATGCTGCAGTGAACACTGGCATATCTTCTTGAATTAGCATTTTTGTTCTCTTCAAATATGTACCCAGGCGTAGATTGCTGGATCATATAGTAGTTCTTTTTTTGTTGTTTGAAAAACTTATGTACTGTTTTCCATAGTGGTTCCACTGACTTATATTCCTACCAACAGTGTACAAGTGTTCCCTTTTCTCTATGTTCTAGCCAACATTTTGATGATATTCATTCTGACAGGTGTAAGATAATATCTCATTGTGGTTTTGAACTGAATTTCTCTGACAATTAGTGATGTAGAGAATCTTTTCCTATGCCTATTGACTATCTGTATATATTCTTTGAAAAAGTGTTTCTTTAGGTCTTCTGCTCATTTTTTAATTGGTATTTTTTATATTGAGTTGTATGAACTGTTTGTATATTTCAGTTATTAACTCCTTGTTAGAAAACTTCTGCAAAAGTAGTTTGGGCTAAAAAATAAATAAATAAATAATACAACCTCTTTCTGAAATAGTTTGTGTTAGAAACAATTTGTAAAAATCATTGCATGTGTTAGTTGCTCAGTCATGTCCAACCCTTTGCGACCCTATGGTCTGTAGCCCATCAGGCTCCTCTATCCATGGAATTCTCTGGGCAAAAATGCCATATCCTTCTCTAGGGGATCTGCCCAACCCAGAGATCAAACCCAGACTCCTGTGTTGCAGGCAGATTCTTTACTGAATGAGCCAACAAATCATTGGTTACTATGGATGTCATTTATGTAAATGCATTTTAAGTAAAGTGAAGAGAAGGAACAGAGAGAAGTCTTTCCAAAAAAAAAAAAAATGAAATGATCAAATAGGAAGCAGAAGTATTAAGAGTTATAGTACAGTAAACTAGATGCAATTAACTTGCTTTGATTGCAAGTCCAATTCTTTGAGCTACAGAATTTATGAAGAATTATATAGTGAGAGTCCTAGTCTCTACTACTCCATCTCTTTCAAGCCAAAACATTTTCAACCCTCTTCACTCCTTCACTTATTCCTTTGAGCCATTAGTAAGATGTTTTGTTCTCCTTAAAATGCCTCTCAGACCATCTCTTGTCAGTCCTTTCCAGCCTGGCTTCCTGTCCTTCCCTCCTGAGACCCCTAGGGGTCCACTTTACCCTTACTCTAAGATCTGAAGCCAGTCTGCCATTAGACTAGAGGAATTTAAACAGACATAAGCCAAATAGTTTAATGTTTCATCTTAAACATCTGTGAACCTGTACAGATTCTGAATCACTGAGGAACTAGCAGGAATCAAGGAACAAGCAAAGAACAAAGGTAATGATAGTCTAAGACAATAGTTCCCTCAAGCCCTCCAGGGCATGGATTCCAAACTTCAACACAAGTCTCCATGATTGGATCCCTACCGTGATTCTGGCTTTACTAAACTTAAAAAAATTAAATAAGATCAATGTTGTACCACTATTTATTGAGCAGTATCTTTATACCACATGCTGTTTAAAGCACTTTACATACCTTTATCTCATTTAATTCTCATAATTCTCATGGGCTGATTATATTCTTGTCCCCATTTTAGGTTAGAAAAAAATGCTAATACTAAAATAGCTATTACTTGCTTAAATTCTCACAACTAGAGATAGTCAGGATTTGAACCCAAACCTATTCAACTGGGAAACCCAAGTTCTGCTGTTGGATCTTCCTCACTTAAATCCACTTTGAGTTTGTTGCCACCTCATGTTCAGATCACTGCAAAGAGCCTGGTAACCAGGGTCCTTGCTTCAGTCCTCTCCCCAACTCCAAGCTTTGTCATCTGTCCCCAGAAATGTTTGTAGCTTCCTCCTGGCCTCCTGCATGAGCAAAGAACAATATGGAAAGAATTAAAATCAATATGGGGACGGGAGGTTAGCATGTACTTCATCCCATTACATTCTTCAATATCAGACTTTGTTGAGGATCACCAAACAGATTTGCTGTAGTTCTCAGATGTGTTTTATCTAGAATAGACAAGGGACAAATGACAATTTTATGAAATAATAAATCATTTCTCACTGTAAAATATGTTCTTTATGAGAAGATCATTCATCGTTATCACTGAGTCTTTCAGCCATTTGTTGTGAGATTAATTTATGCAATTTTACCAGCTAAAAGCATGATGATGCCAAATTTTCAGTGGAGATGACACAATAGAATATGGGATCCACTATAGCAGAAGGTTGAGAACCAACAACCAGTATTGCTTTTTGAGCTTCTTAAAAGCATGAAGCCTCAAACAGTGAACAAACAGCTCTAGATTTTTTTTCCATGGCCAATTAGGGCATAGGCTTATTTTTAGTAAATAGTCCATAGAGATTTTTGAAGGAATAAGCACAGAGTACGTATGACTTTTCCTTTCGCTAAAAAATAAACAACACAACAAAAAACACTTTTATTGTAACTACATAAACATTTTTTTAATTATAGGAGAGAAAAAATTACCTACAGTTCTACTCTCTAATACAATTATGATGAATATCTTTATATATTTCTTTTTTTTTTGTCATTATTCCCAGAAAATATTTTTTTATCCTCTTTATTTTTTTTAATTTTATTTTATTTTTTAAACTTTACATAATTGTATTAGTTTTGCCAAATATCGAAATGAATCCGCCACAGGTATACATGTGTTCCCCATCCTGAACCCTCCTCCCTCCTCCCTCCCCATACCATCCCTCTGGGTCGTCCCAGTGCACTAGCCCCAAGCATCCAGTATCGTGCATCGAACCTGGACCGGCAACTCGTTTCTTACATGATATTTTACATGTTTCAATGTCATTCTCCCAAATCTTCCCACCCTCTCCCTCTTCCACAGAGTCCATAAGACTGTTCTATACATCAGTGTCTCTTTTGCTGTCTCATACACCGGGTTATTGTTACCATCTTTCTAAATTCCATATATATGCGTTAGTATACTGTATTTATGTTTTTCCTTCTGGCTTACTTCACTCTGTATATATATATATATATGTATATATATATATATATATTTCTTTTCATCATTTCATTATTTTTTCCTCATTGAAATAAAATTCATAATGGATGAAAACAGGCAATTCATAGAAGAAATATAAATGGGCAATAAGCGTGCTTTGCTGGTAATCAGGAAAATTGAAATTAAAACAATGAGGCATCATTTATTGGCAAAAATTCAAAAGATTGAAAATATTCACTTTTGAATACAGGCACAGCTAGATTCCACTTATTGGAGTACATAATGGAAAAAGGTTATGGGGCAATTTGTTGTATCTATTAAAATTATATTTTAAAGTATCATCCTTCAGAAATATTCAGACAGGTACAAAAAATATATATGCAACAATGCTCATTGAATCATTTTTTGTAGAATTAAAAAAAACAAATATCATCTGAATTTGTATCAGTAAAAATGGTTAAATGCATTACAACATGTTCATCCTGGGGAATGAACATCAGTAGATGTTTAAAATCATGATGCAAGAATAATAATAGCAATGTCAGTTATGGAAAAGGTTTCCAATAAATATCATTAAGTAATAAAAATATGTTATAGGACAATAGATTTAATATAATCTCATTACTTAAAAAATGAAACATAGAAATGTATAGATAGTGAGAATGGAAATGCACCATGTTGTTAACAATGATTACATCTAGAAATGAATAAAATTTGAGTTATAAAGAGGTATTATTACTTCTTAGAGTTTTTTTATTTTAATGAGATTATATGAATGTATTTGAATTTTATTATGTAATTTTTGTATTTGTTGTGGAATTTTTTCAATATTGGAACAAAGAATTATAATATTCATATAATTTTAGATATCCTTAAATTCATTTAGCATTATCCCCAAGCATATTGCCTGCTTTTTATAACAAATATTTTAATAACATACAATATTCCATCCAGTAAATAGACCACTTTCTATAGTAATTACTCTCTTTCTGGATTTTCACATTGTTATCGACTATATATAATGTTGCAATATATATCTCTTTCAAAAACAGGATTTTTTTACTTTCTTTATTTTGAAATGAATTTCTATCAGTTAGAACCCCAGGGCAGAATTAACTTGGTGAAATGTTAAGAATCCTATTGTGTTGAACAATCCTATTGAAGCCAAGAGCAAGACTTTATTGCTCTCCATCCCTGCTGCCAAGGAATCTTCTCTACAAACAGCAAAGCCTCTATTTTATTTGGCCAGTTTTTCCCATTGTACCATTTAGTGACTTTGATCTTAATTAAGCAGTTAATATTTCTACCATCTCATATTTTGTGACCGGACCCAATATTAAAAAGGTGAAGCAAGGAGGCAGGAAGATGGCTTGTTTTTATCATAATGTACCAGCACGAAGACTCAGACATCAGTTACTACTTGCTATTCCAGGGAGCATTCTCTGGTTGGCGAGGACTATGCTGTAGAACATCTTTTCCCAGAAGGCAATGAAGTTGCTCAGCAAGAGCAGGCTTCTGTGGAAGAAAAACCTGATAAAGATCAAGTAGCCCCAGGAAAGCTGTGCTTAGATTTTGGAACAAGGTGTGCCTTCAAATAGATGAGCTCAATCTTGATGAAAACCGACTGTGTTCATGCAACCCAAGACAAACATTTTCACTTCTGTAGTTGTTGCCACTTTCTCCTGAATACCCAATTCTTAAAATAATACAGGAGCTCTTAAAAGCTTTCCATTATCCTGCAGTTCAGGAATAGTTGAAGTTAGTTACCACATTGGGAGCCTTAGGAAGTAGAGCTTTCATTATAATATAAATATATATTATAAATAATAATATATTGATGCTTACAAATTGTGGTGTTGGAGAAGACTTTTGAGAGTCCCTTGGCCAGCAGGAAGCTTTCCTGGTGGCTCAGAGGTTAAAGCGTCTGCCTGCAACGCGGGAGACCTGGGTTCGATCCCTGGATCGGGAAGATCCCCTAGAGAAGGAAATGGCAACCCACTCCAGTATTCTTGCCTGGAGAATCCCAAGGATGGAGGAGCCTGGTGGGCTACAGTCCACAGGGTCACAAAGAGTCGGACACAACTGAGTGATTTAAATTTCACTTTAACTTTCTGGCCAGCAGGAAGATTTAACCAGTCAATCCTAAAGAAAATCAACCCTGAATGTTCATTGGAAGGACTGATACTGAATCTGAAGCTCCAATACTTGATGGGAAGAGCCAACTCATTAGAAAAGACCCTGATGCTGGGAAAGATTGAAGGCAGGAGGAGAAGGGGACAACAGAGAAGGAGTTGGTTGGATGGGATCATCCAATCAATGGACATGAGTTTGAGCAAGTTCTGAGAGTTGGTGATGACAGGGAAGCCTGGAGTGTTGGACCATAGCCCACCAGGTTCCTCTGTCCATGGCATCCTCCAGGCAATACTGGAGTGAGTTGTCACTCCCTCCTCCAGGGGATCTTCCCGACCCAGGACTTGAACCCACATCTCATATATCCTGCATTGGCAGGTGAATTCTTACCGCTAGCACCACCTAGGAAGCCCCAGAAAGGGTTCAGTCCAGTTCAGTTCAGTCGCTTAGTCACGTCTGACTCTTTGCAACCCCATGGACTGCAGCACGCCAGGCATCCCTGTCCATCACCAACTCTCAGAGTTTGCTCAAACTCATGTCCATTGAGTCAGTGATGCTATCCAACCATCTCATCTCTATCATCCTCTTCTCCTCCCACCTTCAATCTTTCCCAGCATCAAGGTCTTTTCTAGTGAGTCAGTTCTTTGCATCACTTGGCCAAAGTATTGGAATTTCAGCTTCAGTATCAGTCCTTCCAATGAATATTCAGAACTGATTTCCTTTAGGATGGACTGATTGGTTCTTCTTGCTGTCTAAGGGACTCTCCAGAGTCTTCTCCAATACCACCACAAATATAATATCAACAATTACATGTAAATCAGAGACCCTCATCAAAAGGTAGAATTTATTTTTCCTCCACTTGAAATTGAGAATGGGCTTTGTTGCTGCTCAATTGAACAGATGCAATAGAAGTGAAGCTATGTAACATCTAGTGCTATGTCATAAAAAGCAATATGACTTTCCTAGCCCCACCTTGATACTTGTCCTTGGAACTCAGCTACCACATAATGAGAAAGCACATTACTTTGAAGAGATCATGTGTAGGTGTTCCAGCCTACATATTAGTCTCCCCTAAAATCTCAGTCTTTTCCAACACCACAGTTCAAAAGCATCAATTCTTCGGCGCTCAGCCTTCTTCACAGTCCAACTCTTACATCCATACATGACCACTGGAAAAACCATAGCCTTGACTAGACGGACCTTTGTTGGCAAAGTAATGTCTCTGCTTTTGAATATGCTATCTAGGTTGGTCATAACTTTCCTTCCAAGGAGTAAGCATCTTTTAATTTCATGGCTGCAGTCACCATCTGCAGTGATTTTGGAGCCCCCAAAAATAAAGTCTGACACTGTTTCCCCATCTATTTGCCATGAAGTGGTGGGACCTGATGCCATGATCTTCGTTTTCTGAATGTTGAGCTTTAAGTCAACTTTTTCACTCTCCTCTTTCACTTTCATCAAGAGGCCTTTTAGTTCCTCTTCACTTTCTGCCATAAGGGTGGTGTCATCTGCATATCTGAGGTTATTGATATTTCTCCCGGCAATCTTGATTCCAGCTTGTGTTTCTTCCAGCCCAGCGTTTCTCATGATGTACTCTGCATATAAGTTAAAGAAGCAGGGTGACAGTATATAGCCTTGACATATTCCTTTTCCTATTTGGAACCAGTCTGTTGTTGGTTCTAACCTGTCTAGTTCTAACTGTTGCTTCCTGACTTGCATACAGATTTCTCAAGAGGCAGGTCAGGGAGTCTGGTATTCCCATCTCTTTCAGAATTTCCCACAGTTTATTGTGATCCACACAGTCAAAGGCTTTGGCATAGTCAATAAAGCAGAAATAGATGTTTTTCTGGAACTCTCTTGCTTTTTCCATGATCCAGCAGATGTTGGCAATTTGATCTCTGGTTCCTCTGCCTTTTCTAAAACCAGTGTGAACATCAGGAGAAGAAGGGGACAACAGAGGATGAGGTGGCTGGATGGCATCACTGGCTCAATGGACGTGAGTCTGAGTGAACTCCGGGACTTGGTGATGGACAGGGAGGCCTGGCGTGCTGTGATTCATGGGGTCACAAAGAGTCGGACACAACTGAGCGACTGAACTGAACTGACTGAAAATCTCAGTCAATAGCCACTGTCAACTACCACATATGTGGAAGTCAGTACATTGGTTCTCATATGAACAATGTTGCCTCTCTGCTCCCTTATAAGGGAACATTTGACAATTTGGGGAGATATGTTTGATTGTTACAACTTGAAAAGGAATGCTGCTAATAGCTAGTAAGTAGTAGACCAGAATACTGCTAGATATTGTACAATTCACAGTCCCCTACAACAAAGAATGTTCAACCCAAATGACAACAGTACTGAGATAGAGAAACCCTGCTTCAGATGACTCCAGCCTGCATCTTTCAGCCAGTCCAGCGAATTCTAAGTGGAGCAGAGACAAACTGTCCCTGCCAAACCCTAAGTTGTACTTTCATGAGGTGGTTTGTTTTTGAGCAATAAATAATTGGAACACCATCAAATAAGTGGAAGAACTAAATAACATCCTCAGGCTTTTGTAAATCCGAAGCTCATGCATCTTCCCATGCTGCCTTGAAGAAAGAATAACAAAGAGTAACAAAGCACTTTAACCAAAGTGTAATGAGATCTGGACACAGGTGAAAAAAGGAAAGATGACTATTACAGGAAGAGAGAAATACAGTATTTTTCACTGGGTAATTTTCTCTGTTCATTTCCAAGGCAAACCATTCAATATCATGGTAATCCAAGTCTATGCCCTGACAAGTAATGCTGAACACGCTGAAGCTGAACAGTTCTATGAAGAGCCTCAAGACCTTTTAGAACTAACACCAAAGAGAGATGTCCTTTTCATTATACGGGACTGGAATGCAAAAGTAGGTAGTCAAGAAACACCTGGAATAATAGGCAAATTTGGCCTTGGAGTACAGAATGAAGCAGGGCAAAGGCTAATAGAATTTTGCCAACAAAACTCACTGGTCATAGCAAACACCCTCTTACAACAACACAAGAGAAGACTCTACACATGGACATTACCAGATGGCCAACACCGAAATCAGGTTGATTATATTCTTTGAAACCAAAGGTGGAGAAGCTCTATACAGTAAGCAAAAACAAGACCAGGAGATGACTGTGGCTCAGATCATGAACTCCTTATTGCCAAATTCAGACTGAAATTAAAGAAACTGAGGAAAACAACTAGACCATTCAGGTATGACCTATTTCAAATCCCTTAAGATTATACAGTAGAAGTGAGAAATAGATTTAAGGGAACTAGATCTGATAGACAGAGTGCCTGATGAACTATGGATAGAGGTTTGTGACATTGTACAGAAGACAGGGAGCAAGACCATCCCAAAGAAAAAGAAATGCAAAAAAGCAAAATGGCTGTGTGAGGAGGCCTTACAAATAGCTGTGAAAAGAAGAGAAAAGCAAAGGAGAAAAGGAAAGATATACCCACTTGAATGCAGAGTACCAAAGAATAGCAAGGAGAGATAAGAAAGCCTTCTTCGGTGATCAGTGCAAAGAAATAGAGGAAAACAAAAGAGATCTCTTCAAGAAAATTAGAGATACCAAGGGAACATTTCATGCAAAGATGGGCTCAATAAAGGACAGAAATGGTATGGACCTAACAGAAGCAGAAGATATTAAGAAGAGGTGGCAAGGATACACAGAAGAACTATACAGAAAAGACCGATAATCATGATGGTGTGATCACTCACCTAGGGCAAGACATCCTGGAATGTGAAGTCAAGTGGGCCTTAGAAAGCATCACTACGAACAAAGTTAGTGGAGGTGATGGAATGCCAGTGGAGCTATTTCTATTTCAAATCCTAAAAGATGATGCTGTGAAAGGGCTGCACTCAATATGCCAGCAAATTTGGAAAACTCAGCAGTGGCCACAGGACTGGAAAAAGGTCAGTTTTCATTCCAATCCCAAAGAAAGGCATGCCAAAGAATGCTCAAACTACCACACAATGCACTCATCTCACACGCTAGTAAAGTAATGCTAAAAATTCTCAAAGCCAGGCTTAAACAATACATGAACCATGAACTTCCTGATGTTCAAGCTGGATTTAGAAAAGGCATAGGAACCAGAGATCAAATTGCCAATATCCATTGGATCATTGAAAAAGCAAGAGAGTTCCAGAAAAAAACATCTATTTCTGCTTTATTGACTATTCCAAAGCCCTTGACTGTGTGGATCACTATAAACTGTGATCCTGAAAATTCTGAAAGAGATGGGAATACCAGACTCCCTGACCTGCCTCTTGAGAAACCTGTATGCAGATCGGGAAGCAACAGTTAGAACTGGACATGGAACAACAGACTGGTTCCAAATAGGAAAAGGAGTACGTCAAGGCTGTATATTGTCACCCTGCTTCTTTAATTTATATGCAGAGTACATCATGAGAAATGCTGGGCTGGAAGAAGCACAAGCTGGAATCAAGACTGCTGGGAGAAATATCAATAACCACAGATATGCAGATGACAGCACCCTTATGGCAGAAAGTGAAGAAGAACTAAAGAGCCTCTTGATGAAAGTGAAAGAGGAGAGTGAAAAAGTTGACTTAAAGCTCAACATTCAGAAAACTAAGATCATGGCATCCAGTCCCATCACTTCATGGGAAATAGATGGGGAAACAGTGGACACAGTGGCTGACTTTATTTTTTGGGCTTCAAAATCACTGCAGATGGTGATTGCAGCCATGAAATTAAAAGACACTTGCTCCTTGGAAGGAAAGTTATGACCAACCTAGATAGCATATTAAAAACAGAGACATTACTTTGCCAACAAAGATCTATCTAATTAAGGCTATGGTTTTTCCAGTAGTCATGTATGGATGTGAGACTTGGACTATAAAGAAAGCTGAGTGCCAAAGAATTGATGCTTTCAAACTGTGGTGTTGGAGAAGACTCTTGAGAGTCCTTTGGACTGCAAGGAGATCCAACCCGTCCATCCTAAAGGAGCTCAGTCCTGAGTGTTCACTGGAAGGACTGATGTTGAAAGTGAAACTCCAATACTGGCTACCTGCTGCAAAGAACTGTCTCATTTGAAAAGACCCTGATGTTGGGAAAGATTGAAGGCAGAAGGAGAAGGGGATGACAGAGGATGAGATGGTTTGATGGCATCACCGACTCAATGGACATGAGTTTGGGTAAACTCCGGGAGTTGGTGGTAGACAGGGAGGCCTGGTCTGTTGGCGTTTCATGGGGTCACGAAGAGTTGGGCAAGACTGAGCGACTGAACTGAACTGAACTGAATTGTCCTCCATGTTCTTAACTTCAAATTCATACCCACTCCTCTCTTCCCTGGAAGAGCTGAAGAGAGAACCCTTGGTTTCTTCTTCACAGGTCTCTGGTGAATATGCTTTTGAGGCCTATCTGACGACCCCAAATACTCCTCCAATAACTTTTAACATTTGAGAGATCTGAAAGAGGCCCAACCTTCTCCTAGTAAGCTGTGAAAATATTGTTTTCACAAGTATGTTAACCCTAGAGAGAGCTGATTATTCAGTATCATTTCTTGACCATATCACACCCCCATTTAATTCATAAAATATTTAAATATTCAGCTGATTTCCTAAATACCTCATCACTTCAAAGTAATTGCAGTTCTGGTATCTGTCCTAAGAACATAAACTGAAATGTAAGCAATGATTTGTGGACACCATTGCTTACTGCAAGATTGTTTGTAAGAGTTTTAAAACTAGAGAAACCTTAAGGTCGAACAAGAGTAACATAATTTAGCAACACAAATTTATAGTATTAATCTACAGTAGACTATCGTGCAACCATAAATGAACTGCTCTATTCTGTGCCCTACTTTGCATACCTTCTTACACAATTGACCTACTTCTATGCCTATGATGATCACACCTGTTTCTCAAGACTAGATCTTTGGTACACCCTATCTTTGGTTTTTTCGTGTGTTCTACTTTTTTAAAACATTTCCTTAACTTTATTTTCAAACCTTTTATTGATTTGCTGTTATTCTTATTGTTCTTGTCTGTTCTTGTCCTAATTTTTTTAATTTCTAAAAGTTATTTCCTTTTACATATTATCCCGTTACTTTTTTATGGATGCAATATCTTCTCTTCTATTTCTGAGCATACAAATTACAGGGTTGTTTTTGTATTTGTCATGTTCCCTCTGAAGGTTTTGTTTGTTCTCTGTTGGAGCTATTGCTTAATTTTATAATATACCATGCACATTTAAGAGAAAGGCTCCAAAAATATGGTTGGAGTTTTTCTAGTGGAAAGGGGAGAAAAGATGAACTTTTAAATTAGTAGGCTTTATTTTAGAGCAATCAAGTAGGAAGATAACTTTTTAAATATGGGGCCTAAATAACTGACATTGGGGCCCCTTCTCGATTTCCCAAGAAAGTAATCCTCTTTTATTCAGCCTAGGGTATGTAAATGACTGGCTGTTATGGGAAAGATGTTGGAGAAGACCCATGATTCAGGAAATAGATATCCCCCAGTCCTCCTGTTCCATCCACTGTGTCTGGACCACACTTCAGTGTCACTCTCTGCAGGCACATAGGTTTTATAGCTTCCTTCCCTTGCTGAGTTAGTTACTATTCCTCCTTTTGAGTTTTGTTTTCCAAAACTTGTATCATTTCTCATCTTTTGCTTTCTCTTATGATCCATTTGTACTTGTAGTTCTATGCTTTTTAAAAACTCTTTTACTAATATTTTAGAAAAGTTTCCATAGAGAGAAGAGATAAATGCATCTATTCAATCACATTCCCATCTTTTTCTCTCTAGTTTAGATACTGCTTTCACCATACACTAAAATTGGCATATAATTGGCAATATTTTAAGGCATTCTTAATCTATCCTACTGTGCTATCTAATTATATAACAGTACCAGACTTCTAATTATCATGACTTTAAAATATATTTTCATATCTGGCAGTGTAATTCCTAATCAGAATTCTTTTATAAAATTTCAAAAATTTTCCTGGCTGTTCTTGCACTTTCAAGATTAACTCTAAAATCAAGTTATATAAACTTTATAAACCAATTTAAGAAACTTGACTTTTTCTGTTGTGTTTCCATATTCAAGAACTTCATATGAGTCCCTGTTTATTTAGTAAAATTTTATATTTTCTTTCATATCAATACTGGTTAATTCTTAAACCTGTTTTTAGGTATTTCATGTTTTAATTTTATTTTGAAAGAGAAGTTTTTTAATTTTATTTTCTAATGTGTTTGTGATGATACAGTGGAAAACTGATTTTTTTAATTCAATTTATAATTTAAAATTGTACAGGTTGCTAATTCTTGATTCACTTAGATTTTCTTTATATGTAGACATATTATCTGCATATAATGATAATATTTGTTTGGCTTCCAAGAGTTATTTTTATTCATTTTCCTACTTTATTACACTATCATTTGAAATACAGCATTAAATAATGATAGTAATAACAGGTATTGTTCTCTTGTTACAGATTTTCATAGGCATGTATCTGATGTTTTATTATTAAGAATAAATTTATCAGGTTCAAATATATAGCATTTATGACTTTTAGAAAGTGATAACACAGTTAATGAGAACTTTCAGCAAATCCTGGCACTGCCACCCTAGCTTCTCTTGACCCTTCCCTCTACCTCCTCTTTCCATAATCAGTCATCACTAAGACTTCACAATTCTACCTCTTCAATATCTCTTAAATCTTCCCTGGATTTCCTCTTCTACTGCCTTAGTTAATACTATTATACTTTTTCTTCTATTATCATATAAACTTTTAACTATCTGCTGATGCAGAACCTCTCCAATTCATTTCCATACTTCTGCTCAAATGAATTTTTGAACTGCAAAACTCATTATGTCACCTCCTAGTTAAGCCTCTATTGCTCTTAGAATAAAATTTGAACTCTTTAATATGGCTTGTAAGGAACTCAGTCATCTGGCCCAGCTTAGCTTTCCAGGCTTTATCTCTCACCACCAACCATTTACCTCTACATTCTAGCAGTATTCTATTTTCTCTCAATTTGCAGTCTTTGTCCAAATTATTTCTTCTGCTGAAAACACTTTTTCCCCTTCTTTGCTGCCTAGCTCCTATTCTTTGCTCAGCAAGCCTTCCAAGAAACATACTTTTGATATGTAGCCCACGGATATCTCCTGTATTTTGCTAACAAAGCCATTTGAACTCTATAATACAATTACTTTATCACCACTCTGTCTTTCCCACTACAATGTAAACTATATATAACCAGAGATAGTTTCTATTTTTTTTCACTATTTTATACATATTGCCTAGTCGAGCACCTGGAATTAGTATTCAATAAATATTTGTTAAATAAGCTTCTGTTAAGTGAAGAAACAGATATTGGATAGATCATGTATATTTTTTTCTTTGAACTTCCACTGATGCTATTAGTGACTTATTATTTTAATGGTGCATCATCTTTGTATGTCTGAAATAAAAACTAATTGGCTTTGGTATAATTGTCCCTTGATATACTGCTAATTCAGTTGCTGCTAAGCTGCTAAGTCACTTCAGTCGTGTCCGACTCTGTGCAACCCCATAGACGGCAGCCCACCAGGCTCCCCCATCCCTAGGATTCTCCAGGCAAGAACACTGGAGTGGGTTGCCATTTCCTTCTCCAATGCATGAAAGTGAAAAGTCAAAGTGAAATTGCTCAGTCATGTCCGACTCTCTGCGACCCCATGGACTGCCGCCTACCAGGCTCCTCCATCCTTGGGATTTTCCAGGCAAGAGTACTGGAGTGGGGTGCCAGTTACTTAATATTTAATAGATTTCTTTGCATCTACTTTGCATCTACCTATCCTTCAGATTATTCTGTTTTTTGTTATTGTTTGTTGTTATCTTTGTCTAATTTTGATATTATAATTATATATAATAGCTTGATTTTATTATTATTTTTCTGGATTATATTTTCTCCATGAAAACTCTCATTCAGTACTGGAGCCCTGGAATCTAGTAGAGTAGGTACCCAAAAAGTACTTGTTAAATGAATACATAAATTGAATTAGAAAACTTTTCTTATTTCTTCTGTAAAAACTGAGTAAATAACTTAAGGATTAGTTGTTATTTTGAAAGTTAAAATGACCAATATCCAGTGCATATTAAACTTAAAGCTTTTTGTGGAGCAATAAGGAATGAGAGAGAGAATTTGTTGAGTTCTGCTTTTCTCTGCTTTTGGTCTATTTATATTTTCTAATTCTTCTTATTCAATTTGTATATGCATACTACCCAGAAAATCATACACTGAGTCCAAATTTGTAGGTTGTATTCCTCTATCATAAACTATATTTTCTTTGAAAAATACCAAAAACACAACAAACTGAAAATCACTGAGAATCCATATATAGATGTAGATTTATAACCTACATCTAATCCCAGCCCCTAAATAATCACATTTGTTGCTAATTTATTTTTATATACATTTTCTTATCTATTTATTTTCAAACATCTATCTTATTTTCTATCTTATTTTCAAACATCGTTAACAATCTCTTATTTTGTGGCTTGCTGAGAAAAGTCTCCCTATATCAAACTACAAAAATATTCTCTTTATATTTTGTTCTAGTACCATGTTTTAGAGAAGGCAATGGCACCCCACTCCAGTTCTCTTGCCTGGAAAATCCCACAGATGGAGGAGCCTGGTAGGCTGCAGTCCATGGGGTCGCTAAGAGTCAGACACGACTGAGCGACTTCACTTTCACTTTTCACTTTCATGCATTGGAGAAGGAAATGGCAACCCACTCCAGTGTTCTTGCCTGGAGAATCCCAGGGACCGGGGAGCCTGGTGGGCTGCCATCTATGGGGTGTTAGACACGACTGAAGCGACTTAGCAGCAGCAGCAGCAGTACCATGTTTGTTTGCTTTTTAATCTTTAGGGATTTAATTCCTCTGGAATTTATTTTGATATAAGATAGGGCTCTGTATTCTTGCCTTGAGAATCCCAGGGACGGGGGAGCCTGTTGGGCTGCCACCTATGGGGTCGCCCAGAGTCGGACACAACTGACATGACTTAGCAGCAGCAGCAACAGGGCTCTAACCTGACTGCCTTTGTCAGTGATCCAGTATCATTTATTGACTAAATCCTTCCTTTACTTGGCTGAAATTAAATGTGACTCTTATCACTTTGGTAAATATATAACTTGTTTCATTGCATTAATTAATAGTGGTAATTTGCAATGAACTGTGGAAAATTCTGAAAGAGATGGGAATACTAGACCACCTGACCTGCCTCTTGAGAAACCTATATGCAGGTCAGGAAGCAACAGTTAGAACTGGACATGGAACAACAGACCGGTTCCAAATAGGAAAAGGAGTAAGTCAAGGCTGTATGTTGTCACCCTGCTTCTTTAACTTACATGCAGAGTAGCTTACAAGCACAAGCTGGAATCAAGATTGCTGGGAGAAATATTGATAACCTCAGATATGCAGATGATCCACCCTTATGGCAGAAAGTGAAGAAGAATAAAAAGCCTCTTGATGAAAGTGAAAGAGGAGAGTGAAAAGTTGGCTTCAAGCTCAACATTCAGAAAACGAAGATTGTGGCATCCAGTCCCCTCACTTCATGGGAAATAGATGGGGAAACAGTGGACACAGTGGCTGACTTTACTTTTTTGGGCTCCAAAATCACTGCAGATGGTGATTGCAGCCATGAAATTAAAAGACGCTTATTCCTTGAAAGGAAAATTATGACCAACCTAGATAGCATATTGAAAAGCAGAGACATTACTTTGCCAACAAAGGTCCGTCTAGTCAAGGCTATGGTTTTTCCACTGGTCATGTATGGATGTGAGAGTTGGACTGTGAAGAAAGCTGAGCTCTGAAGAATTGATGCTTTTGAACTGTGGTATTGGAGAAGACTCTTAAGAGTCCCTTGAATTGCAAGGAGATCCACCAGTCCATTCTAAAGGAGATCAATCCTGGATGTTCATTGGAAGGACTGATGCTGAAGCTGAAACGCCAATACTTTGGCCACCTCATGTGAAGAGTTGACTCATTGGAAAAGACTCTGATGCTGGGAGGGATTGGGGGCAGGAGGAAAAGGGGATGACAGAGGATGAGATGGCTGGATGGCATCACCAACTCAATGGACATGAGTTGGGTAAACTCTGGGAGTTGGTGGATGGACAGGGAGGCCTGGTGTGCTGCAATTCATGGGTTCTCAAAGAGTCAGACACGACTGAATGACTGAAATGAACTGAACTGAACTGAACTGATGGTATAGTGGTTTATGGTAATATTGGCAATCTGACAATGGCAGAATATCTGCCTCTTAGAAATAATAGTAATGAAAATATCCTTAGAATGTCATCAGTGTTGGTTTCTACTTTAATCCTCAGGACCAGATTGCTTGAATTTGAATCAGTGGTGTGCTGGAGTCTGCTCAAACAGGCTTATAAAAGCTAATTGTGTGTTTCTCCTTCCAACTCTACACAATGTCTATTCTTTGGTAACTTGAAATTGATCATGGTGGAAGTTCTTGCAAACACTACAAACAAGGCTTTTTGGCGGGGACAGGAATTGTGAGAGGAAAGCTATTTGTCAATCATTGTGAAGGATTTACCAGAACACTACTAGATTGAATTCTTCCTGTGTTGTTTACTAGATAATTCTGGGCAAGTTATCTATCTGTGCTTCAATGTACTCGTCTAAAAATGAGCATAATAATAGTGATTCCCTTGTAGTATTTTTTATGAAGATTAAAAAAGTTAAAACAAATAAAACATTCTAAATAGTGTCTGCTTAAAAAAAATATCCAGTGTTGAGCTGCAAGTTAAGTTTTATTTTGAGCAAAGTGAGGCCTGCAGACTGAGACAGCACCTCAGATAACTCTGAAAAACTGCTCCATAACATATACAATACCATGTGTAAAATTAGATAGCCAGTGGAAATTTGCTGTATGACTCAGAGAGCTCACAGCCAGTGCTCTGTAACAACCTAGAGGGGTGGAATGGGGTAGAAAGTGGGAAGGAGTTTCAAAAGGGAGGGGACATACATATATCTATGGCTGACTCATGGTGATATATGGTAGAAACCAACACAACATTGTAAAGCAATTATCCTCCAATTAAAAATAAGTAATTAAAAAAAAGGTGCAGGCAGGAAGATTAACCAGTTCAGTTCAGTCATTCAGTCGGGTCCAGCTCTTTGCAACCCTATGAATCGCAGCACGCCAGGCCTCCCTGTCCATCACCAACTCCCGGAGTTCACTCAAACTCACGTCCATCGAGTCAGTGATGCCATCCAGCCATCTCAATCTCTGTCGTCCCCTTTTCCTCATGCCCCCAATCCCTCCCAGCATCAGAGTCTTTTCCAATGAGTCAACTCTTCGCATGAGGTGGCCAAAGTCCTGGAGTTTCAGCGTTAGCATCATTCCTTCCAAAGAACACCCAGGGCTGATCTTTAGAATGGACTGGTTGGATCTCCTTGCAGTCCAAGGGACTCTCAAGAGTCTTCTCCAACACCACAGTTCAAAAGCATCAATTCTTCAGTGCTCAGCTTTCTTCACAGTCCAACTCTCACATCCATACATGACCACTGAAAAAACCATAGCCTTGACTAGACGGACCTTTGTTGGCAAAGTAATGTCTCTGCTTTTCAATGTGCTATCTAGGTTGGTCATAACTTTCCTTCCAAGGTGTAAGCATCTTTTAATTTCTTGGCTGCAATCACCATCTGCAGTGATTTTGGAGCCCAGAAAAATAAAGTCTGGTTAATATATATATGTGATTTTCGTGAAGGGAGAGTATATGCAATCAAGTACTTATTTTTTTCAGAAGGTTTCTGTTAGTCACGACGAGCAGTTTCACCATGAAGAATTGTAGTGCTTTTCTCCATATGAGGAGATACAAGAATTAGGCTCATATAATTGGATCCTGAAAGTATCTGTCTAAAGACCTGTTCTTCCAGTTTTCTCCTGAGCACAAGTGCCTCATTTCTAATCTCCTTCTGAACTCCTTTCAGGGTGTGTTAAAAATCAGTATCTGCAGAAGTGCATGATTTAATCCTGTAGACACAACCACCAATGGCAAAGTGCCAATTTGTGGTTGACAATAGTGTCAGATACACTATGTCCACTTATAATTTTATTTTTTTCTAATTTTTAATTCTTTGTTGTATCATTATTACCCCCTTCTTTCTGGTTTTCTTAGTCATGTTTTTCTAACTTGCATTGAATTATTTTTCATTTATTTTAATTCTGTTAACACTGTTTCCACTGTTTCCCCATCTATTTGCCATGAAGTGATGGGACCAGATGCCATGATCTTCGTTTTCTGAATGTTGAGCTTTAAGCCAACTTTTTCAGTCTCCTCTTTCACTTTCATCAAGAGGCTTTTTAGTTCCTCTTCACTCTCTGCCATAATGGTGGTGTCATCTGCATATCCGAGGTCATATCAACAAGATCACTGAACTTCTATTTCAAGATTCACTAATTTAGATATCTATAGACTTCTTATTTTGATAGATAAGGATTTAACATGACTTTATCACATTTCATTTTTCCTCCTTTTTTCACTGGAACTATATACCACTATTTTTTTTTTTTCCATTTACAGCAACATTCTTTTTCTTTTTTTTTTTTAACTTTACAATATTGTATTGGTTTTGTCATATATCAATATGAATCCATCACAGGTATACACGTGTTCCCCATCCTGAACCCTCCTCCTTCCTCCCTCCCTGTACCATCCCTCTGGGTCATCCCAGTGCACCAGCCCCAAACTTCCAGTATCCAGTCGCCAATCCAGTGCATCGAACCTGGATTGGCAACTCATTTCATATATGATATTATACATGTTTCAATACCATTCTCCCAAATCATCCCACCCTCTTCCTCTCCCACAGAGTCCAAAAGACTGTTCTATACAGCAACATTCTTAAACCATCACCTGTTTTCCCAATAACAATATACACAGCTTTTAACACTCTCTTTGCATAAGAACATTATTGTTATCCAACTTCATTCAATCCCAACTGGAGTGGGCTTTATCTTAACTTTTTCATTGTTATTTTTATTTTCTATTATCTTAATTTCTCCACAGTTCTCTCATAAACCATAAATCCTGAAAGCTGAAAACCAATAAAGAGTGATTACACCCTAATGACTAGGTAAAATTTTCAGCTATTGTTGTCATCATTGTTTTAAGTTTTAATGATCACCTGTGCCATCAAAGGAGAATATTCTTGGTCCAGGATTAAATTTATTCCTCTTGTTTATGCTGAACCACTCAAGATATGCCACGTATTTGATGGCTGCCTCTTTGGATAAGACTTCCCTGGTGGCTCATACGGTAAAGCGTCTGCCTACAATGTGGGAGACCTGGGTTTGATCCCTGGGTCAGGAAGATCCCCTGGAGAAGAAATGGCAACCCACTCCAGTATTCTTGTGGAAAATCCCATGGACGGAGGAGCCTGGTTGGCTACTGTCCATGGGGTCACAAAGAGTCGGACACAACTGAGCAACTTTCACTTCACTTCAATTCTTTGGATAATGACTTTCTCATAAAATTTTCTTTTATTTTGCTTTCATGGAATCTCTGACTACATTTCTCAGTGTGCTTTTATCATATACAGTATTCCCAAACTTTCCATCATGGCATATGTTCCATCACACTTTAAGTTGTTATGTTTTTCACCAAAACCCTTTGTCCTCCCACCTCTGTGATCTGGACTGTTCTCTGAACCACAGGTAGAATTTCACTTTTTCCTCATTGTTCCTTGACTTCCCATTTTAATTCATGCCATGATTGCAACAGAGTACATCCTTTTAAAAAATAAATCCTAAGACAATATCTTAGTCCTTTCATATTTTAAAATATTTTTATATTGTCCTTACACTTGTTAATAATATGACAAGAGAAGTTTGCTTGGGAAATTGTTCTTCCTCAGGTGTTTAAGGGTATTTGCTCCATTGTCTCATAGCATCCAGAATTTCTGAGAAATATGGTTTCAGTTGAATTCTTACTCTTTGGTAGATTATCTTTTATTCTATTTGGAAATTTTAGAAACTTATCTTTATGCTTATTTTCTAATACTTCATGTGGTTCATCTCTTTTTTGCAACATTTGAACATTTTCCCTTCAGTTCTAGAAAACTAATTTTGTAACTATAATTTATTTGTAATTTAATAACATTCTTTCCAGGTCTTCTCTAGTCTTTCTTTTTTGAATGGCCACTTAATTGAATATCAGTTCTTAGAAGTGATCCTGTATATAACTTATCAATCATTTTCCACACAATTATGGCTGTCCTTTTATTCTACATTCTATGTAAGTTATTTTTCCAAATCTTAAATTATTTTTTATATAGCAATCATATATTTAATTTTCAAGAGTTTTTCTTCTTTGAACTTGCCTTTCCCATAGGAGACAGTACTAGGAATAGGCATGCAATATGGTCTTGAATTTCCCTTAAGTTAACATTCAATAATTGGAGTTTCTTTTGGAAGTTCTCTTCTTTTCCCTAATTTATTTCTAGGTTGTCTCTAGAGACAGTTTTTCCATTTTACTCTCTTGGTTTTTCTGTCATGCTGTAGGCTTTCATCAAATCTCTGGTAATTCTTATTTTTTAATTTACATTTCAGTTCAGTTCAGTCACTCAGTTGTGTTTGACTTTTTGCGACCCATGGACTACAGCACGCCAGGCTTCCCTGTCCATCACCAACTCCTAGAGCTTATTCAAACTCATGTCCGTCGAGTCGATGATGCCATCAAACGATTTCATCCTCTGTCATCCCCTTGTCCTTCTGCCCTCAATCTTGCCCAACATCAGGGTCTTTTCCCATGAGTCAGTTCTTTGAATCAGGTGGCCAATGTATTAGAGTTTCAGCTTCAGCATCAGTCCTTCCAGTGAATATTCAGAACTGGTTTCCTTTAGGATTAACTGATTTGATCTCCTTGCAATCCAAGGGACTCTCAAGAGTCTTCTCCAACACTGAAGTATAAATTCTTCAGCGCTCAGCTTTCTTTACAGTCCAACTCTCATATCCATACATGACTACTGGAAAAACCATAACTTTGACTAGACAGAACTTTGTTGGAAAAGTAATGTCTCTGCTTTTTAATATACTGTCTAGGTTGGTCATAGCTTTTCTTCCTAGGAGCAAGCATCTTTTAATTTCACAGCTGCAGTCACTGTCTGCAGTGATTTTGGAGCCCAAGAAAATAAACTCTGTTACTGTTTCCATTGTTTCCCCATATATTTGCTATAAAGTGATGGGACCAGATGCCATGGTCTTAGTTTTCTGAATGTTGAGCTTTAAGCCAACTTTTTCACTCTCCTCTTTCACTTTCATCAAGAGACTCTTTAGTTCTTCTTCACTTTCTGCCAAAAGTGTGGTGTCATCTGCATATCTGAGGTTATTGATATTTCTCCCGGCAATCTTGATTCCAGCTTGTGCATCATCCAGCCTGACATTTCATATGATGTACTCTGCATATAAGTTAAATAAGCAGGGTGACAATATACAGCCTTGGTGTAGTACTTTCCTGATTTGGAACCAGTCTGTTGTTCCATGTCCAGAACATGTTGTTCCATGTTACATTTACATTTAGTAATCTGTTAATGTAATTTGAATTTCCTCATTGTACCAAATTATTTGAATATTTTTTAATTGAAAGAGTTCTTTCTGTTAATATTTTTTGGTCTCATTGGATTAAAAAAAAACTCCTCTTATTATAGTGAAAGACTGGGAAGCCTAGCATGCTGCAGTCCATAGGGCCACAGAGTTGGACCCGATTTAGTGACTGAATAGCAAATGTTTATTAAATTACTAATTGATTCCATTGATTTCAGGGACTGTGACCTCTACAGTTTTGCCTTTGAAAATGTATTAAGATGCAATTTGTGGCTTATGTGATCAATTTTTATAAATATGTCATGAATATTATATATACAAAAGCACAAACACATACATATAATATATATATGTGTGTATATATATATTGCTAAAGTAATATGTTCAAACTATTTAAGTCTCATTTTTGTCACTTTTATCTGTCAATGGCTGAAAGATTTCTACGTATTCTCCCTCTACAATAGTGCTAATAATGTTTCTTCTTATTATCCATATATTCCATTTAATTGGTAAAATATTAATAAAGGATCAAGAGTAATATTCAAATCCACATACATACCACCTAGAAAGAAATATTAATCATATTAGTTACAGTTTTGAAAACAGTGATTTATTTAATTTATTTGAATTAAATTTAACTTAATTTAAATAAAATAAAGATATATATAAAGTTGAATTCCATTTGATCCTTAACCAAGCCCATTCTCCTTTCTCTCTCCTCAAAGACAACAAGCATGAATTTGTTGTGTAACACTTCAGTTCATGCTTCTATTAATTTACCACATAGAATATGTAAATATACACAGATATGCTATATAAAAACTTAATGGTTCTTTCTACAATTTTTTAAATTCAGCACATTTTAGGCTTAGATCTTTCATACATTTTTACTGTTTTCAATGATATTTTTTTCTAGAATTGCCTTGCTAGTTCTTGGGCCTCTCCACTTCTAGGTAATTTGTAAATCAAATTTTTATTATTGGGATTTTGTGAAATTTATAGATAAATATGAAGAAAAGTAAAATGCTTGCAGGATTTAAAAATCCCACTTAGAACATGATATATTTTATTATTGATTTAGGTTATTCTAATTTGTGTGCCACATTAAATACCTAGATTTTGTTTTTCTACAGTTTGAATTTGTCTTTTGATTGATGAGTTTGCTCTGCATGCATTTATTTCAACTACATATATATTTGTGCTTGTTTCTACCACATTATTTAGTTTTTAACTTATCATATTCTTTCCTATATTTACTGTAAGTTTTATAATTCCTTTTATTCTCCAGTAGCTGACGGCCTTAAAATTATATCTTCAAACAATTTCTTCAGTAAAAGTCTATTTTACTGAGCAGCCAACTTTCTTTTTTGAAAACCATCCATCTTTCTTCACTCTTTATTCAATAGATATTTTCTGAACTTTGAAAATGTTATGCCGTTGTCCAGAGATCTACTGTGTTTCTCCCAAGAAGTTGGCTCTTTGTCTACTCATTGCTTTGTGGGAAAGAATTTGTCTTTTTTCTGGTTGCTTTTGAAATTTTTCTCTATATCTTTGATATTCTGCAATTTTACTATGATGAGCCAGGTAAAGATTTAGAGTTTTTGTTTTGTCTCATTTTCTGTTTGTTTTTTTTTATGATTTTTTTTAAACTAAGATATAATTGGCATATAACATTGTATTAATTTTGGTGTATAACCTAATGATGCCATATATACATACATACATATATATATATATATATATATATATATACATACACACACACACAACAAAGTGATCATCACAATAAATTTAGTTAACATCCATCATAACACATACCATTTTTTTAAAAAAATAATGAGAACATTTATTTTATTTTATTTTATTATTTTTTTTTTTAGGTTTAAAGTGCCCTGTATGCGGAAAAAAATTTTTAATACTGTTAAAACAGAAAATTAATGTATTCTACAAAGTGGAGCTATTATAAAAAGTCAGTAATTGAGAAGGCATAACACTAATTATTGTCAGAGGGAATAAAACAGTGGTCAAAGATACTTAAATATAATGTCAAAACATTAACCATTTAATATTTCACATACTTTCATTCTTCTACATATTATAATATTTTCATTATTTTATTGACAAGTCAAACTCATGTACAACTATGTAAAACATCCACATGCATTTCTTTCCCTTTACATAAAAATTTAAATGTTGATGTTGCTTTGTTCTATTTGGTACCTGGTGAGTCTAAATGAGTTTTTTGTTTTTTGTTTTTTTCCAACTACAATTTTATTTTATTTTTAAACTTTACAAAATTGTATTCGTTTTGCCAAATATCAAAATGAATCCACCACAGGTGTACATGTGTTCCCCATCCTGAACCCTCCTCCCTCCTCCCTCCCCATACCATCCCTCTGGGTCATCCCAGTGCACTAGCCCCAAGCATCCAGTATCGTGCATTGAACCTGGACTGGCAACTCGTTTCATACATGATATTTTACATGTTTCAATGTCATTCTCCCAAATCTTCCCACCCTCTCCCTCTCCCACAGAGTCCATAAGACTGTTCTATACATCAGTGTCTCTTTTGCTGTCTCGTACACAGGGTTATTGTTACCATCTTTCTAAATTCCATATATATGCGTTAGTATACTGTATTGGTGTTCTTCTTTCTGGCTTACTTCACTCTGTATAATACGCTCCAGTTTCATCCACCTCATTAGAACTGATTCAAATGTATTCTTTTTAATGGCTGAGTAATACTCCATTGTGTATATGTACCACTACTTTCTTATCCGTTCGTCTGCTGATGGACATCTAGGTTGCTTCCATGTCCTAGCTATTATAAACAGTGCTGCGATGAACATTGGGATACACGTGTCTCTTTCAATTCTGGTTTCCTCAGTGTGTATGCCCAACAGTGGGATTGCTGGATCATAAGGCAGTTCTATTTCCAGTTTTTTAAAAAATCGCCACGCTGTTCTCCATAGTGGCTGTACTAGTTTGCATTCCCACCAAACAGTGTAAGAGAGTTCCCTTTTCTCCACACCCTCTCCAGCATTTATTACTTGTAGACTTTTGGATCACAGCCATTCTGACTGGTGTGAAATGGTACCTCATAGTGGTTTTGATTTGCATTTCTCTGATAATGAGTGATGTTGAGCATCTATTCATGTGTTTGTTAGCCATCTGTATGTCTTCTTTGGAGAAATGTCTATTTAGTTCTTTGGCCCATTTTTTGATTGGGTCATTTATTTTTCTGGAGTTGAGCTGTAGGAGTTGCTTGTATATTTTTGAGATTAGTTGTTTGTCAGTTGCTTCATTTGTTATTATTTTCTCCCATTCTGAAAGCTGTCTTTTCACCTTGCTAATAGTTTCCTTTGATGTGCAGAAGCTTTTAAGGTTAATTAGGTCCCATTTGTTTATTTTTGTTTTTATTTCCAATATTCTGGGAGTTGGTCATAGAGGATCCTGCTGTGATGTATGTCAGAGAGTGTTTGGCCTATGTTCTCCTCTAGAAGTTTTATAGTTTCTGGTCTTACGTTTAGATCTTTAATCCATTTTGAGTTTATTTTTGTGTATGGTGTTAGAAAGTGTTCTAGTTTCATTCTTTTACAAGTGGTTGACCAGATTTCCCAGCACCACTTGTTAAAGAGATTGTCTTTAATCTATTGTATATTCTTGCCTCCTTTGTCAAAGATAAGGTGTCCATATGTGCGTGGATTTATCTCTGGGCTTTCTATTTTGTTCCATTGGTCTATATTTCTGTCTTTGTGCCAGTATCTACTCTCAGTGTCGTCCAGATAAACACTGCAGATTTCTAACTATTGTCACTGTGCTGTAAATTATAACCCCAGGATTTATGTATCATATTACTGAAAGTTTGTACCTTGACCACTTTCACTCATGTTTTTCTTATTCTTGCCCATTATTGATTGCCCAGTATTAGGACTGAAGAGATATTAGGACATATCTATCTTTGCCCTTATGTCTATAAATATTACCTCTCCCCTATTTTTTCCTTCTGCAACTCTTATTGTTACGTATAAGACCATGTGGAGCTTCCCAAGTGGCACTAGTGGTGAAGAACCCACCTTCCAATGCGGGGGATGTAAAAGACACAGGTTCAATTCCTGGATCAGAAGATCCTGTGGAGGAGGGCAAGGCAACCCACTGTTTTTGCTTAGAAAATCCCATGGACTGAGGAGCCTGGCGGGCTACAGTCTATAGGGTTGCAAAGAGTCAGACATGACTGAAGTAACTTAAGTATGCACACACACTTAAGACCATTTACTCTTATCCACTATGACTTTTAAATGTATTATAGTATCAACTGTTTCTTATTCTCTGCTCTCAATAAGTCACCTGTATCTAATTTTATGCATGGTATCCACAAAAAGAAATCCTTAATTTTGGTATAACCAATTAATCACTTTTAACTAATGGCTTAAAAATACCTGGTTTGTTCTTTTGAATTTTATTTAAGAACTAGATCTCCACCTCTGTATTGAAATACTTTTCTTGCCTATTAGTGTTACAGCTTTCTAAGAATTTGTCCATTTCTTCTAGGTTGTCCTTTTCATTGGCATATAGTTGCTTGTAGTTGCCTCTTATGGTCCTTTGTATTGCTGTGGTCTCAGTTGTAACTTCTTTTTCATTTCTGATTATATTGACATGGGCCCTCTCTCTTCTTTTCTTGAAGAGTCTGGCTAAAGTTTTATCAATTTTGTTTATCTTTTCCAAAAAAAATACAGTTTCATTGATCTTTTGTATTGTATTTGAGGATCTCATTTAGATTTGACAGATAAAAGCTTTACAGAGAAACAAAAGCCAAGAGAATTCACCATCAACAAACTGGCTTTACAACAAATGCTTAAGAAACTTCTCTAGGCAAGAAACACAGAGAATAAAAAGATCTACAAAAATAAACCCAAAGCAATTAAGAAAATGGTAATAGGAACATACATATCAATAATTACCTTAAATGTAAATGGATTAAACGCTCCAACCAAAAGACACAGACTGGCTAAATGGACACAAAAACAAAATCCATATATATGCTGTCTACAAGAGACCCACTTCAGACTTAGGGATACATAAGGTTGAAAATGAGAGGATGGAAAAAGATATTCCATGCAAATGGAAATCAAAAGAAAACTGGGTTAGCAACACTCATATCAAAAAAATTGGCTTTAAAATAAAGACTATTACAAGAGACAAGGAAGGACACTACATAATGATCAAGGTATCAATCTAAGACAAAGATAACAGTTGTAAATATTTATGCACCCAACATGGAGTACTTTAGTACATAAGGCAAATGTTAACAGCCATAAAAGGGGAAATCAACAGTAAGACCATAATAGTAGGGGACTTTAATTTGCCACTTATTCCAATGGATGAATCATCCAGACAGGAAATTAATAAGGAAACACAAGCCTTCAGTGACACATTAGACCAGATAGACTTAATTTGTGCAGAACATTCCATCCAAAAATAGAAGAATACACTTCTCAGGTGCACATGGAACATCCTCCAGGATATATCACAGCTTGGGTCACAGTCAAGTTTCGATAAATTTAAGAAAATTGAAATCACATCAAGCATATTTTCCAACCACAATGCTATGAGTTAGATATCAAACAAGAAAATAACTGTAAAAAACCCAAACACATGATGGCTTAACAATATGCTTCTAAATAACCAAGAGATTACTGAAGAAATCAAAGTCAAAAAATATCTAGAAACAAATAACAATGAAAACACCATGACCCCAAACCTTTGGGATGCAGTAAAAGCAGTTCTATGAGGGAAGTTTATAGCAATACAATCCTGCCTTAAGAAACTAGAAAAATCTCAAATACAACCTTACACCTAAAGCAATTAGAAAATGAAGAACAAAACAACCCCAGAGTTAGTAGAAAGAAATCATAAAAATCAGAGCAAAAATAAATGAATAAGAAATGAAAACAGTAGCAAAGATCAATAAAACTAAAAGCTGGTTCTTTAAGAAGATAAAATTGATAAACCGTTAGCCAGACTCATTAAAAATAAAAGGGAGAGGACTCAAATCAATAAAATTAGAAATGAAATTACAACTGACACCACAGAAATACAAAGGATCGTAAGAGAGTACTACAAGCAACTATATGCCAAGAAAGTGGACAACCTGGAAGAAATGGACAAATTCTTAGAAAAGTAAAACTTTCCAAGACTAAACCAGGAAGAAATAGAAAATATGAGTAGACCAATCACAAACACCAAAATTGTAACTGTGATTAAAAATTTCCAACAAACAAAAGCCCAGGGCCATATGGCTTCACAGATAAATTCTATTAAACATTTAGAAAAGAGCTAACATCTATTCTTCTCAAACTCTTCCAAAAAAATTCAGAAGGAAGAACACTCCCAAACTCATTCTATGAATCCACCAGCACCCTGATACCAAAATCAGACAAAGATATCACAGAAAAAGAAAACTGAAAGACAACATCACTAATGAACATAGATGCAAAAATCCTGAACAAAATACTAGCAGACAGAACCCAACAACACATTAAGAGAAGGTGGATGTTTGAATTCACCATTAGAAGCTAGAGCTCTCTGGTTTTGGAATGAACACTTATAGATCTTTAGGTTATAATGGGCTCTTTTCGAAAGGGGATGTTGAGAAAATAAAAAACTGACTTCAATATTTATATGCATCCTAATGTAAAAGATTGTGGATTAGATTCAGAGTGACTGCTCTGTGTGGGTGGTTAGGATATATAGTATTCATTTTTTCTTCTTTGTCTGATGCAGATCTGGAGGCCTAGATTTAAAATGTTATTTGAAACTTTAGCTCCTTTTATTCTTTTTTTCTAATATAAATTTATTTATTTTAATTAGAGGCTAATTACTTTACAATATTGTATTGGTTTTGCCACACATCAACATGAATCTGCCACGGGTGTACATGTGTTCCCCATCCTGACCACCCCTCCCACCTCCCTCCCCATACCATCCCTCTGGGTCATCCCAGTGTACCAGCCCCAAGCATCCTGTATCATGCATGGAACCTGAACTGGCGATTCATTTCATATATGATATTATACATGTTTCAATGCCATTCTCCCAAATCATCCCACCCTCTCCCTCTCCCACAGAGTCCAAAAGACTGTTCTATACATCTGTGTCTCTTTTGCTGTCTCGCATACAGGGTTATCGTTACCATCTTTCTAAATTCCATATATATGCATTAGTATACTGTATTGGTGTTTTCCTTTCTGGCTTACTTCACTCTGTATAATAGGCTCCTGTTTCATCCACCACATTAGAACTGATTCAAATGTATTCTTTTTAATGGCTGAGTAATACTCCATTATGTATATTCTTGACTTTTATCTTTCTAAACATTTCTTTTTCTATATTATGTTCTCTCTTCTCCCTCTGAAATTAAAATTATATATACATTAGAGCTTTTGATGGTGCCCCACAGCTTCTGATGCTGTGTTGTTTTAGCACTTTTTACTGTATAATTTTCATTATCCTATCTTCTGGTGGACTGATTCTTTTTTTTTTTTTTGCTTAGTTGAGTCTGCCTGTCAAAGGAATTAAGCAATTTCTCATCTCTGTGATTGAATTTTATTTCTAGAATGTCCATTTGACTCATAGTTTCTGTTTCTTTTCTGAAATTCTCCATCTGTTCATGAATATTGTTTACTTTTTCTACTAGAGTCTTTAGCATATTAACATACTATATAATACCTATCTAGTAATTTTAATAACTGGGTCATATCTGAGTCTGGTTTGGTTGATTGTCTTGAATCTTGACACTAGTTTTTTTCTTCTTCTTCTTGCTTTTTTGTGTGACATAGTTTTTTGTTTGTTTGTTTGAGAGTAGAAGCTAAGATAAATCATGTTTATGCTTACAAAGGCATATACTTTGTATCCCTGATTTGCTGCTAAATGACTACTATGAGTGATTGAGTAAATCTAGTTCAGAGTTGGTCTGAGTTTGAGTTTTGTTGTTGCTACTATTAACTTCCATGCCTCATCTACTAAAAATTCTGCTAGCCTTACCTAGTGCTTAGGTTGGGGGCTAGCATGCATATTGAGTTTTTCTTAATAATTCTGCTCTCTCGTATTTTGACCTTTGCTGTGTTACCTGTGCCTTAGAAAGGATCCTTCTGCATGCTCTTGCCCTATCCCCCATGGCAGACAACTGTTTCTTAGTACTTAGTTCTTGTCTACTTGGCAGTTACTGAAAAGAATATTATCTTTATCTTGGCCTGTCCCTGTCTTAAGAAAGTCCAGTGTTCCTGGGTTTGTTAGATGGAAATTCTCCAGTGGGCTTGTCTCTCCTCCCCAGTGACAGCCAAGTTCTACCTTTTATCTTCAGGAGGTCTTGTGTAGGAGTGAGAATCCTGCTCCTTCCCCAACGCTAGATAACTCTAATGGTTGAGCCCAGGATAGTTGTCTACCAACACGACCCAATATAGAAGGCTTACCTTTTCAGCCTTTCCCCTTTCCCCAGTTGCAATAAATCTTCACCTGTGTCCTAGAGACAACAAGGTTTGCTTCCCTTCCATGAAAGGCTTAAGCCTTTTCTTTTCTAGGCATGTAGGACTCACACAGTTTGTGCTTGTCCCACAGCAGAGGCCACTCCCTCTCTCCAGGTCTGCATAACCAACAGAGTTTTTCACTGAACTCCCTTTCAATCATTCTCATAAGCACCCCACAGAAACATGTGAGAAGATCCTGTGAGCTGGTGTAAAATCTACCAGTATCTGTGGTCTCTAAGGATTTTATAGTCTCACATAAGCCCATTTTGGCCTTTAGCAATATGTTAAACATTTTAGCTGAATTCTTCCTGTCCATTTGAGCAGTACCTGACAACTCTTACTCCTGTGTTCTGCCAAGGAGAACCAGTGTTCAACCTCCTCTCCTTAAAGGAACATTTCTTTCAGTAGATTTTAGGCCTTAAATGTCAATTTTCTGAAAAGTTCAAAGAAATATGATTTTATGGTTTATTTGGCTTCTTTGTTACTGTTGTTAGAATGGGAACAACACTCTATAGATTCCTACATTCCAGGCAGAAGCAGAGCAACATTTTCTACTATTCTTTATGGGTCTCCTGTTTTAATATTTTCTTGCTCTTTCCTCTTATCATATCTGCCTTGATATTTATATTATTTCCTTTCCCTTTTTGGTTTATGCTCTGATAGACATATATCCTTTTTTATTGTTTTGTTGCATTGGTTCTCACTGGAGGTGTACTGCCCTTAGGCATTTTGAAAATTTGTTGGGACAGTTTGTTTGTCTCAAGTGATTCAAAAGGACTGTTGTTCATTAGTGGGTAGATACTAAATACTAGGTGCTAGACATATTGTCTCATGCTCACATAGTTTTAAATATCCCACCAGTCATGTAAGTAAAAACTAGTTTTATAGTAAAAACTATAAAACTATGGCATAGTTTTATAACATATATTTATTTCATATAGAAACACAATTTTAAAAATAAGTTTGATAAATAATAAATTTTATAGAATACAACTTTCTTTTGTTCTGAATTTGACAAAATTCTGGTCACTATTTGGAAATAACTTTTCTTTGGCAATGTTGCTTATAAAGTTTGAGTCACAAATGCAACATTGTCTATCAGCCTGTATTTCTAACTTTGAAACTTAGTCATTCTACTGAGTTATTGACATCAGCCTACTTCATTTTTGTCTTCTAATATTGTCACACATAAGCATTTACATGTTGAAATAATTTTTCATTTGGTAAGCCACTGAGATTCTGGGACTATTTGTTACAAAACATAACCTAGTAGAAGTTCCCTGATAGTCCATGGGTTAAGACTCTGCCCTTCCAATACAGGGAACATGTTCGATCCCTGGTTGGGCAGCTAAGATCTCAGAGGTTGTATGGCATGGCTATAAATAAATAAATAAATAAAAATATAACCTAGCAAAGCTAACACACACAGTTTAATTCTCTGGAACAATTCATATTTCTTGGAGAAAAGTTATGAGTCAACCCTCTATCTCTAATCAGTCCTGCATCACCTGCATTCTATTTATTGAACATTGCTGATGCTTCTAAAATGTAAATGACACCATTCCTTATTTCTAGAACTGCTATAGGTGTGTTTCTGGTCTTCATAATTGACTGGAAATTTACGTGGGAATCTTTGGCAGGGGGGTGCTTGTGCTATCTTCTCCAACTTTGGTGGGGGGATGTCTTAATAATTTACATGGGAATCTTTGGTGGGGGTATGTCTTATGCTATCTTCCCCAACTTAACATGGAGGGCCTTCATATTCACTGATACTAGTTACCTTGATTGACCATGATTCAATCCCAGACTCCTCTGGAAAAAACTTCAAAACAAAGAGAAGGCAAGTAATAGAGACCTAAAATAATTTCCATTTCCTATGGACTTAGGAAGGATAAAGAGATGGAAATAAGAGATAAAGAAAGGCTCCCCTGAAAAGACAAAATTGGTGCTTTACAAGGCCTCATTGGTTTATTCATCACAAACCTAGTTTTTTTTTTAACGTAGCATGTTTCTGAAAATAAAGCTCCATTCAAAGAGGGTAAAAAAAATTCACACACTCTAGGGAGCCAGATGGTCTTTTATTCATAAAATTCTATAACTTCAGGATATTATAAAACTTTTAAACAAATAGATGCCATAAAGTATACTGATTTCAGCCTGAAAGTAGGTATTTTTAAAATGTCAATACGTAAACTATCATGCACAATAGTCAATGAATATGGATGAGTCATTTTGAATTTAAACTGCTATAAAGAGGACATTGGTTGCTTTAACAGTTTAGAATATTTCTTTTTCCCTTTACTGGCAAACCAAGGAACAGATGACTGAAATGGGTTGACTACAATTAAGAAATAAAAAAAGAAACGTGACAGATATATTTATTAACTTCAGAAATTTAACATTTTCTAACCATTTGTCTATGACATTTGACACGGTAATACTCACAAGTTCTCAGAGCTAGATGAAAGAGGTTTGGGGGGATTTTTTAGGAGGGAGACTTTTTTTTTTTTTTTGCTGTGGAAGAATTATTTGTCTCAAAAGTAGAGTGAAAACTATGCTAAGAAAGTAGAGAATGAAGAGAGGGAGAATGGAGGAAAGAGGGAGAGAGAGAGGCAAGGTGGAAGTAAGGAAAGTTCGAAAAGTAGGAGAGAGGAACAGACAAGTACATAAGGAAGCATGACAAAGATTTTCCAGACAAGCTTATCCAAACTCTTATGGCAACTGTATTTTCCCATTACAGAGAAGTTGCTCCAAAAGTAAACATCTGCAAAATGTCATTTTATTAGATGTTGCTGTTGCTTTTATAAATGGAGCTGGTATACAGTAGAGGTCTGAATTCCTGCGTAGTAATTGAAATGGCTAAATGGAGCAGCATAGATTGAAATGTGCAATAGTGTGCCTGATAGTCGTAACTTGCAATCTTCACGTGATGAAAATCTTTGTTCCAGTGCCTTGAATTTTACATTTTCATATAGAAAATTATGGTAATACACAAATTTTTCTAATTTGATCTTTGGTGAATTGTGTTTTCTGTGGTTTCTGTGGAAAGACTCAATTCTTGTCTTAATGAATGTTAGAGTATTTTTAACTAGGTCCAAAATACAAAAGCAGGATATGGAGATCTCTAGGTAAAGATTCTTTAGAAGAAATGACAAAGGAGAGGGGCAGATAAGTTCCTTCTCAAGCTGTTTACTCTGCTTAACTTCTACACGCCATCAGTTTCTCCTTGCTTTCTAGAGTTTCCACATCTTGGATGTCTAGTATTGGTCAATGAAATATGGGGGGCAGATAACTTGTCTGTAACTCATAGCTTTTTAGCTTGAGAGGAATTGTATTCAGGGAACTAGAATTAAAGAACCACCTTAAAAACCTTATCTCCACCTGGATCCAATATAGATTTTGAGATCCTTAACATTGAGTCTGAGCCTAAAGTTATAATGGATATCTTGGGAGGTAAGTGCATTTTTGCATGTGGAAGAAATAGAAATAATTTATGACAAGAATGTAGACTAATAAAGATGAATGAGGCAACATATATACAAAACACCCACTCTGGAACCCAACACCAAGAGAAGGGACAACAACTGCTGACTCTGCTCAGCCAGTCAGTTCAGTCTCTCAGTCGTGTTAACTCTTTGTGACCCCACGAACTGCAGCATGCCAGGCTTCCCTGTCCATCACCAATTCTCAGAACTTGCTCAAACTCATGTCCATTGAGTCAGTGATGCCATCCAGCCATCTCATCCTCTGTTATCCCCTTCTCCTCCTGCCTTCAATCTTTCCCAGCATCGGGGTCTTTTCCAGGGAGTCAGTTCTTTCCATTAGGTGGCCAAAGTATTGGAGCTTCAGCTTCAGCTTCAGCCTCAGTCCTTCCAATGAATATTCAGGACTGATTTCTTTTAGGATTGACTGGTTTGATCTCCTTGCAATCCCAGGGACTCCCAAGAGTCTTCTCTAACACCACAGTTCAAAAGCATCAATTCTTTTCCACTCAGCTTTCTTTATGATCCAGTCCTCACATCCATACATGACCAGTGGAAAAAGCATAGCTTCAACTAGACAGACCTTTGTTGGCAAAGTAATGTCTCTGCTTTTTAATATGCTGTCTAGGTTGGTCATAGCTTTTCTTCCAAGGAGCAAGCGTCTTTTAATTTCATGGCTGCAGTCACCATCTGCAGTGATTTTGGAGCCCAAGAAAATAAAAGGTAATATAGTACTTAAAACTTAGGTCTCACAGTGGTATCTACAATATTCACTTTTAAAAATGAATTTTGGGGATTATTTAATTAAATTCTTCAGTCCTTTAAAAATATACATTCTACCTATAAAAATATGAATAAGATAATTATAAACATGAGAAATAAGGCAAAAATACTAAGATGCTTACATTTGGTACAATTTATATCTTAAGTCTTCTAAATGGAAGTATTGAAAGTTAAAGTTGCTCCAGCATGTCTGACTCTTTGGGGCTCCATGGACTATATAGTCCATGGAATTCTCCAGGCCAGAATACTGGAGTGGGTAGCCTTTCCCTTCTCAAGGTGATTTTCCTAACCCAGGCATCAAACCCAGATCTCCCGAATTGCAGGCGGATTCTTTACCAGCTGAGCCACAAGGGAAGCCCAAATGGAAGTACTGGAAGAAGTAAAACTACTGCTTTGAAAATACTGCCTCAGGCGAAAGCTGTGTTGCCAAATAATGGAGCTGAAGATAAAGTAAGTGATAAAATAAATAAACAAATCAAATATTATGGTACCTCAACAAATAAAACATAAGTATCTGATGAATCCTGGTGGTTGAAGTGATAGAGTAACCATTGTGACTTCCTCAATTTGTCAAGTATAGTCTTAGAATATTTGTACTTTTAGAAAATATTTTATGAAAAGTATACATGCACTTTGCCATAGAGTAAAATCAACTGTAGAATGTACAAAATAATAGACTGCCAGAGACACTGTAAGAAGAGTATTCGTTCTACAACGTAATATTTATTTGGACTGCTCACCTATATTATGGGCTTCCCAGGTTGCGCTAGTGGTAAAGAACCCGCCTGCCAATGCCCATGACGTAAGAGATGCATGTTAAGTCCCTGAGTCGGGAAGATCCCCTGGAGAAGGCCGTGGCAACCCACTCCAGTATTCTTGCCTGGAGAACCCCATGGACAGAGGAGCCTGGTGGGCTACAGTCCATAGAGTCGCAAAGAATCAGACACGACTGGAGAAACTGCATGCACATGCATCCATACTGGAAGCTAAAGGTGTTCTGTACCTAGTTCAGAGAAAATCCTACTTACAGGTTCACAGAAATTACCTTTACAAAGATAAGCCACCCATTCCTGTTCATTGACATCATTAGAACCTAATAATTTAATTCAGAACCCAAGTCTGCATCACAGTGTCACAGCTGGAACATTTGCTTTTTATGATAACAAGTGCTGCTAATGTTTATGCCCATTGGAAAAGGGAACTTGGGTTGGAGGAGGGAAGGAAACCATTATTTCATGTTTTCCAGGACTAGAAAAATAACACTGAATAGGACACTTTCAAGAGGATTATCTTTTTTCATTAGTTTAAAGTGACTTTTTGAGAGATTATCTTTAGAATAGTTGGCAAAAGGCACAGTAATTTATACATATTAAGCACGCACTGTGTAAATTTTTTTTCCTTTTGAAAGAAAGTCTTTTATTTTGCCAGGCAAAAATATTCTTAAAACCTAAGAGTTTTTTGGTTGATTCTTCCTTGTTTTACTGGGTTAAAAGACTTTACTTAGCCACACTATTCATCAAGTAAGTGATTTTTTAATGTTATATCAGTTTCAGTAAACAGCCTTCAAAAATAGTCTTTTAGTGGAGCAAGAATACCTTTGTGCCAGCTCCATTTGAATTTAATTGTGTTATTACAGTACACAATTATAGGAACTCAAAAGTAACAAAATACCCCACTGAAACCTCAAAGTTAAAAACACCACCAAAAATTAAACTGCTACTTTTGGACATATCATTTATATAAGAGACAAGGGAAAGAAAGCCAGCTTTTGCTCCTTTATATATGTCTTCAGACATCACTTTAAAAATAAAAAAGGGATTTTAAAAACAGAGAAAAGAAAATCCATATATTGTTCACCTACTATGTGTGTTGTCTGTTATCCATGGTGAATATAGAAAAATAAAGGAAACCATTCTTGATCTAGAGAGCTACCAGGTTTAATGCCAATTCAGATGCAGTTTATTCTTGCTTTCTCTGGGTAAGGTCTAATAGCAGCAAAGTGTTATTTACAATTTTCTTCATTGTGATCTTATCAAATCTCTAATCAAGAAAAAAGAAAATAATAAAGGCTTCCTGAAATGAAAACTTGCAAATCTTCAAACTATAGCCCAGTGTCAACTTTTCCCCATCTTCAATGGATCTTCAGGGGCAGCTTGCTTCACTAGAGCCAGCCCTACCACTTCCAACCTCTATAGATTCCATGGCCTGAGGGAGGGAATAAGCTATAGTGAAGGCCATTAACAAAAGAATCCACACAATATAGTATAGTGGCCTAATTTACATAAGGTTTTTAAAGAGTTCATGTAAAGAGATTGATGAAAATTAGCACATATCTGGGGATTTCACCTGTAGCTTAAGTGAACAAATAATATTGGCAATATATTTTACAAGAGATTTCTTTTTAATTTTTTTTTATTTTTAAATTTTACATAATAGTATTAGTTTTGCCAAATATCAAAATGAATCCGCCACAGGTATACATGTGTTCCCCATCCTGAACCCTCCTCCCTCCTCCCTCCTCCGTCCCGGTACCATCCCTCTGGGTCGTCCCAGTGCACTAGCCCCAAGCATCCAGTATCGTGCATCGAACCTGGACTGGCATCTCGTTTCATACATGATATTTTACATGTTTCAATGTCATTCTCCCAAATCTTCCCACCCTCTCCCTCTCCCATAGAGTCCATAAGACTGTTCTATACATCAGTGTCTCTTTTGCTGTCTCGTACACAGGGTTATTGTTACCATCTTTCTAAATTCCATATATATGCGTTATTATACTATATTGGTGTTTTTCCTTCTGGCTTACTTCCCTCTGTATAATAGGTTCCAGTTTCATCCACCTCATTAGAACTGATTCAAATGTTTTCTTTTTAATGGCTGAGTAATACTCCATTGTGTATATGTACCATAGCTTTCTTATCCATTCATCTGCTGATGGACATCTAGGTTGCTTCCATGTCCTGGCTATTATAAACAGTGCTGTGATGAATATTATAAATAGTTGAATACCACAGAGTTCTTCTTCTTCTTCTTCCTTTGAATATGGAAAAAACAGAAACTATGATCATGATAGCAAGAAAAAAGATAAATAGTTTTTAAATTATATAAAGTATTTGCCACATGCATCTAAGCTCTGTCTCTTCATTCATTGTGCTTTTATGGTCACTGGAATATTAATACTCATTATCCTTCTCTTTATCTTGCTACAAAGGGCAGTAAACAACTCTGAAATTTTTAAAGAGTTTTGGGGTTTTTTTTTTGGTCAACATGATTTAGTTAGTCAGTTCAGTTGCTCCGTCATGTCCAATTCTTTGTGACCCCATGGACTTCAGCACTCCAGCTTCACATGTCAGCTTCCCTGTACTTCACCAATTCCCGGAACTTGCTCAAACTCATGTCCATTGAGTCGGTGATGCCATCAAACCATCTTATCCTCTGTTGTCCAATTCTCCTCCTGCCTTCAATCTTTCCCAGTATCAAGGTCTTTTCAAATGAGTCAGGTCTTCGCATCAGGTAGCCTAAATATTGGAGCTTCAGCTTCAGCCTCAGTCCTTCCAATGAATATTCAGGACTGATTTCCTTTAGAATTGACTGGTTTGATCTCCTTGCTGTCCAAGGGACTCTCAAGAGTCCTCTCCAACAGTTCAAAAGCATCAATTGTTTGGTGCTCAGCTTTCTTTATAGTCCAACTCTCACATCCATACATGACTACTGGGAAAACCATAGCTTTGACTAGACAGATCTTTGTTGGCAAAGTAATGTCTCTGCTTTTTAATATGCTGTCTAGGTTGGTCATAACTTTTCTTCCAAGGAGCAAGAGTCTTTTAATTTCGTGGCTGCAATAACCATCTGCAGTGATTTTGGACCCAAGAAGATAAAGTCTGTCACTGTTTCCATTGTTTCCCCAACTGTTTGCCATGAAGTGATGGGACCAGATGCCACAATCTTTGCTTTTGGAATGTTGAGTTTTAAGCCAGCTTTTCACTCTCCTCTTCACTTTCATCAAGAGGCTCTTAAGTTCCCCTTCGCTTTCTGCTATAGGGATGGTGTCATCTGCATATTTGAGATTATTGATTTTTCTCCCAGCAATATCAATTCCAGCTTGTGCTTCATCCAGCCTGGCATTTTGCATGATGTACTCTGCATATAAGTTAAGTAAGCAGGGTGACAATATTTAGCCTTGACTTACTCCTTTCCCAGTTTGGAACCAGTCCGTTGTTCCATGTCCAGTTCTAACAGTTGCTTCTTGACCTGCATACATATTTCTCAAGAGGGAGGTAAGGTGGTCTGGTATTCCCATCTCTAAGAATTTTCCACAGTTTGTTGTGATCCACACAGTCAAAGGCTTTAGTGTAGTCAGTAAAGCAGAAGTAGATGTTGTCAACAAGATTAGTTTCTCCAAAGATTTCTCATCAAATGCCAATATAATCTATAATTTATTTTCATTTTAACCACAACTAGTTCCAGTTTTGAGGCTTATAATTTTGACTCCTAAACAGAAAATTATTGAATAGCATCCGGGCAAAAGCAAAGTATATAGAATGGTTAATGACAAACATGAAACATTCCTTAGGTGGAAATTTATAAATGTCTCCTGAACAAGTGTCTTTTGGATAATTTTGGTGTTATTTTTGTTGTTATTTTGTAGCAAAATAGGTAAAACTAAGTTTAGCAGTGCTTTTGTTAAAGAAATTCTCAAAGCTCTTCGTGTGGTAATATGCATTGTGAATCTTCAAGGCAAAAGTATACTACACATTCTCAAACTTACTTAATTAAAAATATCTTTTTTCTTTTTTTTTCTTAAGCAATCTTCCTTGACTGGTTTTCTTGATAGCAAACTGGATAGCAAACGCAGGGGTCACCTTGCAATTTAAATGTGGTCCATGCATGCATGGGTATCACTCACTACAATAGAAAGGCTGAATCTCAGACACCACCCAGACCTACTGAGTTAATATCTGCAAGATTCCCAAGGTGATACTTTGCATATTTAAGTCTGAGAAGACTTGGGTTGGAAGATAATTCTGAGTCCAAGGAGACAAATGTTTATATTTAGTAAGTATAATACACAATCATCTTTGTGCAATGTAAGTAAAGGGAATCAGAATATGCCCCCCCTCAAATAATATCACTTTGGCATAAGGATTGCTTTGAGCAAAAGGCAATTGAAAATCAACAGATACAGAAATAGTTTTCTGCCCTCTCCTTGTCTTCCTAAAAGCAACCATACAATTGCCTTTGAGGAAGGTGCTCATTTCCCATACTAGAGAGAGAAGAAATATATTTAACTTATAAAATGGGGAGTTGACACCATGATGAGTTTGCATAAACAGACCTTACTAAAATAGTCCTTACATTCTATTACTTCTTTCATGTTTTTCTTAGTTCAGATTAGATCAGATCAGTCGCTCAGTCGTGTCTGACTCTTTGTGACCCCATGAATCACAGCACGCCAGGCCTCCCTGTCCATCACCAACTCCCGGAGTTCACTGAGACTCACATCCATCGAGTCAATGATGCCATCCAGCCATCTCATCCTCTGTCGTCCCCTTCTCCTCCTGCCCCCAATCCCTCCCAGCATCAGAGTCTTTTCCAATGACTCAACTCTTCTCATGAGGTGGCCAAAGTACTGCAGTTTCAGCTTCAGCATCATTTCTTCCAAAGAAATCCCAGGGCTGATCTCCTTCAGAATGGACTGGTTGGATCTCCTTGCAGTCCAAGGGACTCTCAAGAGTCTTCTCCAACACCACAGTTCAAAAGCATCAATTCTTTGGCGCTCAGCCTTCTTCACAGTCCAACTCTCACATCCATACATGACCACTGGAAAAACCATAGCCTTGACTAGACGAAACTTTGTTGGCAAAGTAATGTCTCTGCTTTTGAATATGCTATCTAGGTTGGTCATAACTTTACTTCCAAGGAGTAAGCGTCTTTTAATTTCATGGCTGCAATCACCATCTGTAGTGATTTTGGAGCCCCCAAAAATAAAGTCTGACAATGTTTCCACTGTTTCCCCATCTATTTCCCATGAAGTGATGGGACCGGATGCCATGATCTTAGTTTTCTGAATGTTGAGCTTTAAGCCAACTTTTTCACTCTCCTCTTTCACTTTCATCAAGAGGCTTTTTAGTTCCTCATCACTTTCTGCCATAAGGGTGGTGTCATCTGCGTATCTGAGGTTATTGAGATTTCTCCCGGCAATCTTGATTCCAGCTTGTGTTTCTTCCAGCCCAGCGTTTCTCATGATGTACTCTGCATAGAAGTTAAATAAGCAGGATGACAATATACAGCCTTGACGTACTCCTTTTCCTATTTGGAACCAGTCTGTTGTTCCATGTCCAGTTCTAACTGTCGCTTCCTGACCTGCATACAAATTTCTCAAGAGGCAGATCAAGTGGTCTGGTATTCCCATCTCTTTCAGAATTTCCCACAGTTTATTGTGATCCACACACTCAAAGGCTTTGGCATAGTCAATAAAGCAGAAACAGATGTTTTTCTGGAACTCGCTTGCTTTTTCCATGATCCAGCTGATGTTGGCAATTTGATCTCTTGTTCCTCTGCCTTTTCTAAAACCAGCTTGAACATCAGGAAGTTCACGGTTCACATATTGCTGAAGCCTGGCTTGGAGAATTTTGATCATTATTTTACTAGCGTGTGAGATGAGTGCAATTGTGCGGTAGTTTGAGCATTCTTTGGCATTACCTTTCTCTGGGATTGGAATGAAAACTGACCTTTTCCAGTCCTGTGGCCACTGCTGAGTTTTCCAAGTTTGCTGGCATATTGAGTGCAGCACTTTCACAGCATCATCTTTCAGGTTTTGGAATAGCTCAACTGGAATTCCATCACCTCCACTAGCTTTGTTCGTAGTGATGCTTTCTAAGGCCCACTTGACTTCACATTCCAGGATGTCTGGCTCTAGGTCAGTGATCACACCATCATGATTATCTGGGTTGTGAAGATCTTTTTTGTACAGTTCTGTGTGTTCTTGCCATCTCTTTAATATCTTCTGCTTCTGTTAGGTCCATACCATTTCTGTCTTTTATCGAGCCCATCTTTGCATGAAATGTTCCTTTGGTATCTCTGATTTTCTTGAAGAGATCTCTAGTCTTTCCCATTCTGTTGTTTCCCTCTATTTCTTTGCATTGATCGCTGAAGAAGGCTTTCTTATCTCTTCTTGCTATTCTTTGGAATTCTGCATTCAAATGGGAATATCTTTCCTTTTCTCCTTTGCTTTTCACTTCTCTTCTTTTCACAGCTATTTGTAAGGCCTCCCCAGACAGCCATTTTGCTTTTTTGTATTTCTTTTCCATGGGGATGGTCTTGATCCCTGTCTCCTGTACAATGTCACGAACCTCATTCCATAGTTCATCAGGCACGCTATCTATCAGATCTAAGCCCTCAAATCTATTTCTCACTTCCACTGTATAATCATAAGGGATTTGATTTAGGTCATACCTGAATGGTCTAGTGGTTTTCCCTACTTTCTTCAATTTAAGTCTGAATTTGGCAATAAGGAGTTCATGGTCTGAGCCACAGTCAGCTCCTGGTTTTGTTTTTGCTGACTGTATAGAGCTTCTCCATCTTTGGCTGCAAAGACTATAATCAATCTGATTTCGGTGTTGACCATCTGCTGATGTCCATGTATAGAGTCCTCTCTTGTGTTGTTGGAAGAGGGTGTTTGTTATGACCAATGCATTTTCTTGGCAAAACTCTATTAGTCTTTGCCCTGCTTCATTGCGTATTCCAAGGCCAAATTTGCCTGTTACTCCAGGTGTTTCTTGACTTCCTACTTTTGCATTCCAGTCCCCTATAATGAAAAGGACATCTTTTTTGGGTGTTAGTTCTAAAAGGTCTTGTAGGTCTTCATAGAACCATTCAACTTCAGCTTCTTCAGCGTTACTGGTTGGGGCATAGACTTGGATTACTGTGATATTGAATGGTTTGCCTTGGAAATGAGATTGCATCCAAGTATTGCATTTCGGACTCTTTTGTTGACCATGATGGCCACTCCATTTCTTCTGAGGGATTCCTGCCCGCAGTAGTAGATATAATGGTCATCTGAGTTAAATTCACCCATTCCAGTCCATTTCAGTTTGTTGATTCCTAGAATGTCGACATTCACTCTTGCCATCTCTTGTTTGACCACTTCGAATTTGCCTTGATTCCTGGACCTGACATTCCAGGTTCCTATGCAATATCGCTCTTTACAGCATCGGACCTTGCTTCTATCACCAGTCACATCCACAGCTGGGTATTGTTTTTGCTTTGGCTCCATCCCTTCATTCTTTCTGGAGTCATTTCTCCACTGATCTCCAGTAGCATATTGGGCACCTACTGACCTGGGGAGTTTCTCTTTCAGTATCCTATCATTTTGCCTTTTCATACTGTTCATGGGGTTCTCAAGGCAAGAATACTGAAGTGGTTTGCCATTCCCTTCTCCAGTGGACCACATTCTGTCAGATCTCTTCACCATGACCTGCCCATCTTGGGTTGCCCCACGGGCATGGCTTAGTTTCATTGAGTTAGACAAGACTGTGGTCCTAGTGTGATTAGATTGACTAGTTTCCTGTGAGTATGGTTTCAGTGTGTTTGCCCTCTGATGCCCTCTTGCAGCACCTACCGTCTTACTTGGGTTCCTCTTACCTTGGGCGTCGGGTATCTCTTCACGGCTGCTCCAGCAAAGCACAGCCATTGCTCCTTACCTTGGATGAGGGGTATCTCCTCACTGCTGCCCTTCCTGACCTTCAACATGGGATAGCTCCTCTAGGCCCTCCTGCACCCATGCAGCCATGGCTCCTTGGACGTGGGGTTGGTCCTCCTGGCCACCGCCCCTGGCCCCGGGCATGGGTTGCTCCTCCCGGCCGCCGCCCCGGGCATGGGTTGCTCCTCCCAGCTGCCACCCCTGACCTCGGACGCGGGGTAGCTCCTCTCCGCTGTTCCTGCTTTCACAGAATTTTATATCTCTTGAAGCCGAAACCCTCTTTCCTTTGCTAAAAAGGAATTTAAGCCCTGAGTCCAACTGCCTCTTTGAAGTTTATACTTTGGGAGGAACTCCTATACTAGTAATAAAAATTGTGTCCTTTTATTCCTTTTAATCTGTCTTGTTTTATTATGATCTTCCGGCCCCTATGCATAGAATCTAAGAGAGTAGAGGAAATGTTTTCCTATCTGATAATGAACTTAATGAAGTCAGGAATTGTTTGGCTCAGAGATGTATCCCTAGCACTCAAAATAGTGTCTGTGAAACATCATAGGTATTCAATAAATATCCATCAATAAATGGATGTACTGACTTGCTACCCCAGCAATGCTTGAATATCTATCATATATGTTCTCCGCAGCACTTAGTCTTAATGCAACATTGTATTCGATACTTCAAGGGATGGATCATGAGCTTAGGGAAGAAATGATAGTCTTCCAAGAGGGAAGTTACTTCTAAGAGTATCTTTCAGCCTCCCAGATAGACTAAATTCATTGCATATATTATGAAGGATTTTTTTTTAACTGGAAATTAGGGAATAACTAATAAATATACATTCCATTGGTCATGAAAGTGGGATTTCCTGCATTTTATCATTAGAATATTTAAATTGACTGTATTTCAGCAACTTCCTTTCAAATTCTCCAAGGTCAGTTTTATTTCACCATGTGAGGCTGACTTGCTAGAGGGTTTCTTGGCTGTGTGATCTTCACTCTGGGCCTCTTTCTTCCTCCCATCTCTGATTCTCAGTCACATTCCTATAGATTATAAGCCTGAAACTACCACATGGTTTCTAACACTAATGTGATTTTCAGTTAAGCTCCTAATGATCTTTATAAATTGAGATAACAGATTTATCTATTAAGAGTAATTACAGAATAGCTTTGTGGAATTATAAAATATGGATACACTTTGTGATTCAGTAATGTGGAGCTTTCATTTTGAAAAATACTATAAAATCAAATTTCAAAATAAATGTGTAGTTAATGTAATCAGGGGTATCTTTAAGTGATGACAAATATAGTTTTGTTTATATAAGGTCTGAAGATGTACTGACCCTTCCTGGTACCATCACCACAAAATAGTTCTTTTTATGTTAATAAATAGTTAATAGTTATCTTTATGTTAATACAGACTCACATTTGCCATCAGTAACTTCTTAAGAGGGGCTTCCCAGGATGTTCAGTGGGTAAAGAATCTGCTTACAATGCAGGAGACACAGGTTTGATCCACGGTTGGGAAGATCCCCTGGAGGAGAGGATGGCAACCCACTCAGGTATTCTTGTTTAGAGAATCCCATGGACAGAGGAGCCTGGCAGGCTACAGTCCATTGGGTCACAAAGAGTCAGACACAACTGAGTGATGCAGCTCCTTAAGACCCAGTCCTTCACTTCTGGTCTTGCATTCTTTCCAGTATCTGCCTTCTCCAGCTATTCCCTCCGTACTGTATTCTCTAATGTTCTGGACTATTAGACATTTCTCAGAAAGACTCTATTCCTGTGGACCTTTGCTTAAGCCATTGCCTAGAATACCCAGGCCACTCCTTCTTCTGCTCAATTCTCTGCCTATGTTCCAGTAAAGTGAATTAACATAAAGTATAAACCCTTCAGAGCATAGCTTAACTATTAGCTCTAGAAAGACTTCTCTCACTTCTCAGATGAGTTTACTGTACTGTACTAGTTGTATGTCTTCCAGATAAATCACTTTATGTCTGGGAATATATTGAATCCCTATCTCACCACATATACTTAATTAGGTCTTGCTAGATTATGAGCTGCCCAGGGAAGGGTGTCATGTTTTTTATTACATATTCCTAGTACCTAGCATCACAGACTGATTCACTCCTCCAATAAGCATTTTAAGGAATTCAAAAATGGAAAGATCAGTGAATTTGTGAATAATTTGACTTGAAAAGGATGTAAGTAAGGCAACTTTTCTAAGCAAGCATATCCAAATTCAATTTCAGTTCAGTTCAGTTCAATTGCTCAGTCGTGTCCAACTCTTTGTGACCCCATGAATCACAGCACGCCAGGCCTCCCTGTCCATCACCAACTCCTGGAGTTCACTCAGACTCACGTCCATCGAGTCAGTGATCCCATCCAACCATCTCATCCTCTGTTGTCCCCTTCTCCTCCTGCTCCCAATCCCTCCCAGCATCAGAGTCTTTTCCAATGAGTCAACTCTTCGCATGAGATGGTCAAAGTACTGGAGTTTCAGCATCAGCATCATTCCTTCCAAAGAAATCCCAGGGCTGATCTCCTTAGCATATAATTTTTTTTCTAATTCAGCTTTCTTTTTTTATTTTATTTTATTTAACTTTACAATATTGTATTGATTTTTCCATATATCAAAATGAATCTGCCACAGGCATACATGTCTTCCCCATCCTGAACCCTCCTCCCTCCTCCCTCCCCATACCATCCCTCGGGGTCATCCCAGTGCACCAGCCCCAAGCATCCAGTATCATGCATCGAACATGGACTGGCAACTCATTTCATATATGATATTATACATATTTCAATGCCATTCTCCCAAATCATCCCACCCTCTCCCTCTCCCACAGAGTCCAAAAGACTAGTCTATACATCTGTGTCTCTTTTGCTCTCTCACATACAGGGTTATAGTTACCATCTTTATAAATTCCATATATATGTGTTAGTATATTGTATTGGTGTTTTTCTTTCTGGCTTACTTCATTCTGTATAATAGGCTCCAGTTTCATCCACCTCATTAGAACCGATTCAAATGTATTCTTTTTAATGGCTGAATAATACTCCATTGTGTATATGTACCACAGCTTTCTTATCCATTCATCTGCTGATGGACATCTAGATTGCTTCCATGTCCTGGCTATTATAAACAGTGCTGCAGTGAACACTGGGATACACGTGTCTCTTTCAAGTCTGGTTTCCTCAGTGTGTATGCCCAACAGTGGGATTGCTGGATCATAAGGCAGTTCTATTTCCAGTTTTTTAAGGAATCTTCACTGTTCTCCATAGTGGCTGTACTAGTTTGCATTCCCACCAACAGTGCAAGAGGGTTCCCTTTTCTCCACATCCTCTCCAGCATGTATTGCTTGTAGACTTTTGGATCGCAGCCATTCTGACTGGCGTGAAATGGTACCTCATAGTGTTTTTGATTTGCATTTCTCTGATAATGAGTGATGTTGAGCATCTTTTCATGTATTTGTTGGCCATCTGTATGTCTTCTTTAGAGAAATGTCTATTTAGTTCTTTGGTCCACTTTTTGATTGGGTCATTTATTTTTCTGGAATTGAGCTGTAGGAATTGCTTGTATATTTTTGAGATTAGTTGTTTGTCTGTTGTTTCATTTGCTATTATTTTCTCCCATTCTGAAGGCTGTATTTTCACCTTGCTAATAGTTTCCTTTGTTGTGCAGAAGCTTTTAATTTTAATTAGGTCCCATTTTTTATTTTTGCTTTTATTTCCAATCTTCTGGGAGGTGGGTCATAGAGGATCCTGCTGTGATATATGTCAGAGAGTGTTTTGCCTGTGTTCTCCTCTAGGAGTTTTATAGTTTCTGGTCTTACGTTTAGATCTTTAATCCATTTTGAGTTTATTTTTGTGTATGGTGTTAGAAAGTGTTCTAGTTTCATTCTTTTACAAGTGGTTGACCAGTTTTCCCAGCACCACTTGTTAAAGAGGTTGTCTTTAATCCATTGTATATTCTTGCCTCCTTTTGTCTAAGATAAGGTGTCCATATGTGCATGGATTTATCTCTGGGCTTTCTATTTAGTTCCATTGATCTATATTTCTGTCTTTGTGCCAGTACCATACTGTCTTGATGAGTGTGGCTTTGTAGTAGAGCCTGAAGTCAGGCAGGTTGATTCCTCCAGTTCCATTTTTCTTTCTCAAGATTGCTTTGGCTATTCGAGGTTTTTTGTATTTCCATACAAATTGTGAAATTATTTGTTCTAGCTTTGTGAAGAATACCGTTGGTAGCTTGATAGGGATTGCATTGAATCTATAGATTGCTTTGGGTAGTATACTCATTTTCACTATATTGATTCTTCCGATCCATGAACATGGTATATTTCTCCATCTATTAGTGTCCTCTTTGATTTCTTTCCCCAGTGTTTTATAGTTTTCTATATATAGGTCTTTAGTTTCTTTAGGTAGATATATTCCTAAGTATTTTATTCTTTCCGTTGCAATGGTGAATGGAATTGTTTCCTTAATTTCTCTATTTTCTCATTATTAGTGTATAGGAATTCAAGGGATTTCTGTGTGTTGATTTTATATCCTGCAACTTTACTATATTCATTGATTAGTTCTAGTAATTTTCTGGTGGAGTCTTTAGGGTTTTCTATGTAGAGGATCATGTCATCTGCAAACAGTGAGAGTTTTACTTCTTCTTTTCCAATTAGGATTCCTTTTATTTCTTTTTCTGCTCTGATTGCTGTGGCCAAAGCTTCCAAAACTATGTTGAATGGTAATGGTGAAAGTGGGCACCCTTGTCTTGTTCCTGACTTTAGAGGAAATGCTTTCAATTTTTTACCATTGAGGATAATGTTTGCTGTGGGTTTGTCATATATAGCTTTTATTATGTTGAAGTATGTTCCTTCTATTCCTGCTTTCTGGAGAGTTTTTATCATAAATGGATGTTGAATTTTGTCAATATTTTATGTAGCAGTATTATAACAATAGCCACAATTTATCAAGTATCCACCATGAAGCAAGCACTATGCTGCTGCTGCTGCTGCTAAGTCGCTTCAGTCGTGTCCAACTCTGTGTGACCCCATAGATGGCAGCCCACCAGGCTCCCCCATCCCTGGGATCCTCCAGGCAAGAACACTGGAGTGGGTTGCCATTTCCTTCTCCAATACATACAAGTGAAAAGTGAAAGTGAAGTCGCTCAGTCGTATCTGACTCTTAGCGACCCCATGGACTGCAGCCTACCAGGCTCCTCCATCCATGGGATTTCCAGGCAAGAGTACTGGAGTGGGTCACCAGTGCCTTCTCCGAAGCACTATGCTAGGTACTTTGATACAGACAGACAGACTTCTCTGAGGTATTTAATGGCTTTATCAAGTTCCAAAGTAAAAGAAAATACTCCTTCCTTGGTGTTTTGTGTCTTTCAAGAAATTAATACATTTCATCTAAGTTGTTGAATTTGTGTATTTCCACTCAAGCTCAAGTATTCCTCCTTGAGCAGTTATTTGTACATTCATGCTCATACAGCTTTATTCACAATAGTCAGAAATGAAGTAAACTTGACATGAAAGGACAGGCATTGTATGATTGGACTTATATGAGGTTCCCTGAACAGTCAAATTAACAAAGAGAGTAGAATAGTTGTTTCCAGGGGCTGGAAGGAAGAAGAAATGGGAGTGTTATTATTTAATGAGTATAGAGTTTTAGTTTGGGAAGAGGAAAAAGTTCTGGAGATTAATGGTGATAATGATTGCATAAAAACATGAACATTTTTTGTGCCACTGAACTGTACATATACAAATGTTAAAATGATAAATTTTGTGCATATTTAGCTACAATTTAAAAATTCCTTATGGAGATTCCATGGTAGGTCAGTGGTAAGGATCTGCGGGCAACACAGGAGACAAGGGTTCAGTTCCTAGTCCAGGAAGATGCCACATGAAATGGAGCAAATAAACTCGTGCACCACAACCATTAAACCTGTGCTCTAGAGCTCATGAGCCTCAACTGCTGAGCCTACATGGCACAACTAATGAAGTCCATGTGCCCCAGGACCTGTGCTCCACGACAAAAGAAGCCACCACGATGAGAAGCCTGCATTCTGCAACTAGAGAGCACCCCCAACTCACCAGCTAGAGAAAAACCCATGCATCAACGAAGACACAGCACAGTCAAAAACAAATAAATAAATTATAAGGAAAAATTTCTTATGGATTAAGTACAAAATATAACTAAAACAAAGACACTGGAAGAAAACATGGAATGTTTTAAAGTTTGAGCTATAAAAACACAAATAAAATTCAAAGATAGTAGAAAAATAATATGATACATAATATACAAAGTGCACGTGCTAAACCACTTCAGTCATGTCTGACTCTGTGCAACGCTATGGACTGTAGCCCACCAGGCTCATTTGTCTATGGATTCTCCAGGCAAGAATACTGGAGTGAATTGCCATTCCCTCCTCCAGAGGATCTTCCCGACCCAGGGATCAAAACCATCTCTTTTATCTCCTGCATTGGCAGGTGGGTTCTTTACCACTAGCACCACCTGGGAAGCCCGATATACAAAGAATTCCTTCCAAAATATAAGAGAAAGCAAATAAACCAAATACAAAATAAACAAATGATCAGAATAGACAATTCAGACTATCCATCTCAAAACAGAAGAACACATCCAAAAAATAATTCTCCACTGATTATTTTAAGCACAAAAACTAAATATAAAATATTAGCAGAAAATACAGCATGTTTTGGATATGCTTGGTATGCAAAGCACTTGCTATACCAAATCCAGAAGCTATAAAGAAAGACATACAGATGGCTAACAAACACATGAAAAGGTGCTCAACATCACTCATTATCAGAGAAATGCAAATCAAAACCACTGTGAGGTACCATTTCACGCCAGTCAGAATGGCTGCGATCCAAAAGTCCACAAGCAATAAATGCTGGAGAGGGTGTGGAGAAAAGGGAACCCTCTTACACTGTTGGTGGGAATGCAAACTAGTACAGCCACTATGGAAAACAGTGTGGAGATTCCTTAAAAAACTGGAAGTAGAACTGCCTTATGATCCAGCAATCCCACTGTTGGGCATACACACTGAGGAAACCAGAAGGGAAAGAGACACGTGTACCCCAATGTTCATCGCAGCACTGTTTATAATAGCCAGGACATGGAAGCAATCTAGATGTCCATCAGCAGATGAATGGATAAGAAAGCTGTGGTACCTATACACAATGGAGTATTACTCAGCCATTAAAAAGAATTCATTTGAATCAGTTCTAATGAGATGGATGAAACTGGAGCCTATTATACAGAGTGAAGTAAGCCAGAAAGAAAAACACCAATACAGTATACTAACACATATATATGGAATTTATAAAGATGGTAACTATAACCCTGTATACGAGACAGCAAAAGAGACACTGATGTATAGAACAGTCCTATGGACTCTGTGGGAGAGGGAGAGGGTGGGAAGATTTGGGAGAATGACATTGAAACATGTACACTATCATGTATGAAACGAGTCGCCAGTCCAGGTTCAATGCACGATACTGGATGCTTGGGGCTGGTGCACTGGGACAACCCAGAGGGATGGTATGGGGAGGGAGGAGGGAGGAGGGTTCAGGATGGGGAACACATGTATACCTGTGATAGATTCATTTCGATATTTGGCAAAACCAATACAATATTGTAAAGTTTAAAAATAAAATAAAATTAAAAAAAGAAAAAGAAAATAAACAAATTTGACTATCCAAAAAATTTAAATCCATATTACAGAGGCATCATAAAAAAGTAAAATGACCATCCAAAAAGGCCTGTGATATTATTTTTTTTAATACAGTGAGTTATATATAGGAGGTGCTTTATGCCATGCTGTTTAGTCACTAAGATGTGTCTGACTCTTTGCATCCGCATGGACTGAGCCTGCCAGGCTCCTCTGTCCATGGGATTCTCCAGGCAAGAATACTGGAATGGGTTTTCATTTCCAGGGTATCTTCCCAGATCAGGGATCAAACCATTGTCTCTTGCACTGGCAGGTGGATCTTTTACCACTGAGATGCCTGGGAAGCCCTATTAATCCTGTTTTGGTCATATCATTTGCAAATAGCTTCTCGGATTCATAGGCTGTCTTTTCATTATGTTGATGGTTTCCTTTGCTGTACAAAAGCTTTTAAATTTGATTAGGTACTATTTGTTTATTTTTGAATATGTAGGAGACATATTCAAAAAACTGTTGCTGCAATTTACATCAAAGACTGTTCTGCCTATGTTTTCCTCTAGGAGTTTCACAGTATCTGGTCTTGCATTTGTGTCTTTAATCCATTTTTTTAGTTTATTTCTGTATATGATTTTAGAGAATGTTTTAATTTCATTCTTTTACATGTAGCTATCCGCTTTTCCCAACACCACTTATTGAAGGGATTCTTTTCTCTTGCCTTTGTCATAAATTAATTTACTATAAGTGTGTACATGTACTGTCATGGAAATCTCATAGGAATATTAGTAAGTTAAAAAAAAGTTGCATAAAAATATTTGTAGAATGATCACATTCCTATAATTAAATTACTCACAAATCATATTCAGTGTGTTTCCAGGTGGTGGTAAAAGGGCTCTTTCTCTACATACATGATATTTCCCCAGGAATGTACTCATATATTTTACATACATTGCATTTTTGAAATAGATGAAATACCAACACTTGTATGTTTTTAGAAATAAAAATTTAAAATAGGGAAGCACAGAAGATTCAGAGGCTCTGAAATTCAGAAGTTCTATAAGCTCATAACCTTTTAAGAACAAAGAAAGGCCTGAATGAAGGCTCCAGTAAAACTCTGCAGTGCAGCCTTTCCTCACTTTACAACAGGAGAGGTTACCCAGTTTTTGCAGATTTCCGTTTCCTGTTCTTTTCTCCCCATCTCTCTGATTGTCCCCAGAGTCTTGGATCAAGAATGAGATAATCCTGGGAGGGGATTACTCCAAAGCAGAAACCTCCCACAATCCTTCCTGATCCAAATTCCTGCCCACCCTCCACCACTCTCTACTTACTTAGCATTAGAACCTAGTAGCTTTGACATGACAGCCCCACCATCTTCAGCCCCACCGCATACTGCACTGTAGGGGAGAGCCTTGTAATCTGACACAACAGATCTCTGTTTCTCACCATGTATAAACAGCTGGTCACTGAGTGCACCCAAGGAGACTCAGTTGTCTGTGTGGTTCCTTAGGGCTCCATACATATTTTGATAAGCTTTCCTGTCAGTGATTCTTCATAAGTTTAACAGTGGTGGTTAGATTGATGTTGTTTAGTTAAGATAGGTAGTTTTGCTTCTCCAGAGCCAGGAAGTATGGTCCAGAAACTGTGCAAAACTTTACATACATTGTTCAGTTTAGCGTCCTCATGTATAATTATGAGGTAAGAGCTATTAATATCTCCATTTTATAGGTGAATAAACAAACAGTAGCTTAAAAGTGTTGTGTCTAAGTTCACTTGGTTAGTAAATAGCAGAGTTATGACTTAAACTCATATTCGAACCCTCAGTATAAATTTCTAACCCTGTACACTTAACTATCACAAAAGGATTAATATGGGCTCATCAGAGGAAAACTGTTCCTTAACAAAATGAAACCTAAGGCTTGCATCCGTGCACATTAAGTTGCTTCAGTTGTGTCCAATCCTTTGCAATCCCATGGGCTATAGCTCACCAGGCTCCTCTGTCCATGGGATTCTCCAAGCAAGAATACTGGGATCTTCCTGTCCCCGGCAAATGAACCCATATCTCTTCTGTCTCCTGCACTGGGATGTGGGTTCTTTATCACTAGCATCACCTACAATTTTTAAATGCAAGCTATTTGTGTAATTGCTTAATTCTGGGTATATTTTCATGGCAAGAGTTACATAAATAGCAGGATCAGTCCCATAAATAGTTTTGAATAACTTTATTGATTTCGTTCTTTAAAAATAGAACAGTACTTAGAATTGTCTATTATAATATATATCATATATATTATAATTAAATATATATTATATTTATAATGGTCTATAATAATTGTCTATTATAAAATAGACAATGTCATCTTCCCATTTTATAGATAACACCAGCCATGAATTTTAAAATCAGCTTTGAGCGCATCCATTCAAGATTCATTATGCCGGAAAATGTCCCTCTTATATTTATTACTAAAGCTAAGTTCTTCTCTAAGGAGCTCTCGGAAAAACCTGTGCCAAGAAATGAGTCTCAAAGTACATTCAGATTTAAAAGCCTTAAAACTTAGTGTAGATAACCTTTACCTATTTCCTGTACAGGTGCTTCCATGCACCTTTCTAGACTCCTGTAAAGCACATTCCTTTACATTCACTCCTAGCTGGAGATCTGAGAGAACAAAAGATACTCTTTAACCATGGCCCGGGCAAGGAGGCATACACATCTGCCACCCAGACATTATCTCCCTGCGCCTTTAACCGCAGAAAATAGAGATTTAATGAGAAGAGGAAGCTGGAATAAATGAGAATATCCTCCAAATTTTAATGACTTAATACTTCTCTTCAGAACCCATAAACAACTCCTACCATCTGGCCTCGTTTTATTTTTTACCACACCGGAGGGAATCTCAGCCTACTACATGATTAAAAAAAAAAAATCAGAATCAAATTCCTCCTTTTTCCCCAACCCCCACTTCCAGCTCCGAACATAGAGTTTTGCAAAACAAATCTTTGCTATTATTCTTACAGAGAAAGAATTCTGGCATGGATGAAAAAGAACTTTAAGGAAGACAAGCATAAAAGGTGTTTTGTTTCTTTCAAATCAGTGTAATTTATACAGCTGCGTACATGAACAAAGCTGTTTCAAGGAGGCACAGCCAAGCAGGGACTTTTGGGTTTTGGCACCATGTACCTCAGAGCTGTTCCCAAATCACTTCACCTCACTCTACCTTTACTGTCTCCATTCAAACATTCAAAAAAAAAAAAAAAGAAAGAAAGAAAGAAATAGAGTGAACAAAGAGAATCCTGAATAAAAAGAACTACATTGATTAGACAATAAGTGTGGTCACTGTGTTCTTTCAAGAAGCTCCATCACTTAAAAAAAAAAAAAAAAACCTTTTTAATAAATAAGCTGTGTACAAATTATAAGTTTAATGAAAGCAAACTGTCTCATGTTTTATAAAGTTCAGTCTTTTGTTCATTGTTCTGACACTGATTGGAATTTTCAGGCAGAACCAACTCTTACCTCGGGGTGAATTCAACACCTACGTTCCTACTCTAGAGGAGAAAAAAAAGCAAATGAGTCTGATGAATGAGTGAATGAGTAGATAAAAAATGTCCTCTCATCATTATTGCTTGTGTTCAAATTGAGTAACAGTTGGCAATACAATTTTAGTTTATGGCCAAAGACTTCTGTTACTAGAACTCTTTTCTCTTTAAGTTACCAATGTATCTTTTTATTGCCTCAAAACCAATTCAGTCATGTATAAAGCAGGTAGCCTTATTGATTCTTCAACTTTCTATCTATGCCTTAACCTCATAAAGAGGGTCTACCTGGTATGGTAATATGAAAAATAACACTCACTGAGTGCGGTGTATGGGCCAGGCAGAGAGTAAAACAATTCTTAGCATACTAACTCACTTAATCCCTACAACAGCCTGACTAAATAATGATGAAGATGATGATGATAGTTTTATACAAGAGGGTTCTGAAATCAGAAATATTAAGTTCAGTTCATACAGCCAGCAGCTGGCAGTGTCTGAGTTTAAAAGCCCAAGTCTGCTTTTTGAAATTGTGCTCTTAATTATGATATATTGTACTAGAAAGAGCACAGGCTTTGGAGAGATCCAGACGTTAGGACCAAATCACAATTAGGCATTTACTAGCTGTGTAACGTCAGGAAAATCACTTTTCTCAGGCTCAAATTCCTGAAGTATAAACAGGTAAAACAATGTGACAGTCTACAGGAATATAAAGAACTTTAGAAACAGACCCTGACTCCTAAGGGGTTCTAAATACATTGAAACTTTATCTCAGCTATTATTAATAATATTTAAAAGTTCAATAATAGTAAAGGCTCCCCCTCTTATTCAGTACTTGCTGATAATTTGGAGAATATGATTCTAAGACTTTTCTCTCAGGTCTGCCCTTTAAAAGCCAGTAAATTTTTTATTTACAGTTTAAATATTCTAATTTCAAAATGCTGACATTCTCCTTTCCTAAAATACAGTTAAGGGGTCCCAGAGAAAAACTGGTAACACTGAGAGCTGTGCTTGGAAACAGAGTCTGTGTAGCTGTGGGGCTGAATTGGTGGGGGAGGTGTCACTTCAAGGCAGTCAGCTGCTCAATGTAAAAGCCAGTGAATTTTTAAAGAACATTTGGATAATAAATAGGTCAAATTACCTTTCTATCTTTTCAAAAGGAAAAAAAGAAATCCATCAAGTCCATTCCCATTTTTACCCCTAAGGGCTAAAATAAAAGCTGCCATATCAGCAGAGATTGTATTATTCTAGAATGTTTTCTCCTAGAACTTTGTGGACTGCACCATTCTCTTAGATTCCATTTCCCTTCCCTTTTGAGAGCATAGTGTAACTGCAGGCCTACAGAAGTGTTTTTCATTTCCATTCTGTGCATGAAAATTAAATTTAATTATTCCCCAACATGTCAAAGGCACTCATCAAGTTAGGCTGCTTTATACTGAGCAGAAACTGTGAATAAGATTTAATTTGGAAATACTTGTTTCTGCAAATCTCCCTGAACTCTGAGGAAGAATTACTATTTGTGGCAATACATATGGGAAACCTAATGTGCTGACTAAGAAATGCCATTTGAGGTGGAAAAGCTGTGAACTGCATGGCACGTATTAATTCCACCATATAGTAAATCTTTCACTGAAAAGTTATGGACTATAAAGCTTTGTCCCTAGGAACCAGCCCTCAGAAAGTTATGATTGCATTAAAGGAGGCAGTAGGGATTTATAGAACATATCAACCTTATCAAATTTGATAGAATCCTTTCAGAATGAAAAAAAAAAATTCAGTTCAGTTCAGTCGCTCAGTCATGTCCAACTCTTTGCGACACCATGAATCGCATCACACCAGGCCTCCCTGTCCATCACCAACTCCTGGAGTTCACTCAAACTCACGTCCATCGAGTCAGTGATGCCATCCAGCCATCTCATCCTCTGTCGTCCCCTTTTCCTCCTGCCCCCAATCCCTCTCAGCGTCAGAGTCTTTTCCGATGAGTCAACTCTACACATGAGGTGGCCAACGTACTGGAGTTTCAGCTTTAGCATCATTCCTTCCAAAGAACACCCAGGGCTGATCTCCTTCAGAATGGACTGGTTGGATCTCCTTGCAGTCCAAGGGACTCTCAGGAGTCTTCTCCAACACCACAGTTCAAAAGCGTCAATTCTTCGGTGCTCAGCCTTCTTCACAGTCCAACTCTCACATCCATACATGACTACTGGAAAAACCATAGCCTTGCCTAGACGGACCTTTGTTGGCAAAGTAATATCTCTGCTTCTGAATATGCTATCTAGGTTGGTCATAACTTTTCTTCCAAGGAGTAAGTGTCTTTTAATTTCATGGCTGCAGTCACCATCTGCAGTGGTTTTGGAGCCCAAAAAAATTAAGTCTGACACTGTATCCACTGTTTCCCCATCTATTTCCCATGAAGTGAGGGAACCAGATGCCATGATCTTCATTTTCTGAATGTTGAGTTTTAAGCCAACTTTTTCACTCTCCTCTTTCACTTTCATCAAGAGGCTCTTTAGTTCCTCTTCACTTTCTGCATATCTGTGGTTATTGATATTTCTCCCAGCAATCTTGATTCCAGTTTGTGCTTCTTCCAGCCCAGCGTTTCTCATGATGTACTCTGCATATAAGTTAAAGAAGCAGGGTGACAATATACAACCTTGTCGTACTCCTTTTCCTATTTGGAACCAGTCTGTTGTTCCATGTCCAGTTCTAACAGTTGCTTCCTGACTTGCATACAGGTTTCTCAAGAGGCAGGTCACGTGGTCTGATATTCCCATCTCTTTCAGAATTTTCCAGTTTGTTGTGATCCACACAGTTAAAGGCTTTGGCATAGTCAATAAAGCAGAAATAGATATTTTTCTGGAACTCTCTTGCTTTTTCGATGATCCAGCGGATGTTGACAATTTGATCTCTGGTTCCTCTGCATTGCTGACAGGCAAAAACATGGTCATCATACATGTCTGGGCTGTTTTGAAAATGTTACATAAAATACCAGAGGAAATCATATACCCTAGCTATAATAAATTGCCTTGAGCCTGAGTAACTTAGATGGACAAAAAAATGTGCAACTGAGGGAAAAGAAAAAGGGGAGTGGGAATAGGAGATATGCCTCGTAGTTGAGTCCACATAGATTTACCAGTTAGGTAGCTTTGAATTCAATTCTTAGTTCCACTGTTTGCTGTGTATCATTGAGTAACTTAGTTACCCTTTAAAAGCCACTGTTTCCTGAACTATAAAATGAGGAATAACAGCATTGTTGGATGGTCATGAGGATTAAGTGAGCTAAAATATGTCAGTTGCCCATAGGGAAGAGATCGGTGTATGGCAACTCTCATATTTCTTGGTGTGGCTGTTACATTGTGGGCAAAGTGAATGGAAGTCATGAGGAAGCAGCTCCTGTAGATGACTTCAGTGAGAACAAATGGGATTCTGATGGGGCAGGCAGAGCATGTCTGGGAGATGAGGATCTGACATCAGTTTCAAACACATAAAATTCCAGATGCATATAGGACCAAGAAACTGGAACACACATTTCTTTGATCTTCAAGATGGAAGTCATTATCAGGAGCTAGATACAGTAGATCCTTATGTCAGCCAATTATTTTTAACTAGGAAAAGAGCTACAATATATCTATGCCACCCTCTAACAAATATTTGAAAAACATGCAATCTGTATTGGTTAGGATTCTCCAGAAAAATAAATAGATATATTGTATATTGTATATAATATAAATAATTGTAAATAAATATTACAGAGAGAGAGAGATGGAGACAGAAATTTATTATAAGGAATTGGCTCACACAGTTATGGAAACTACTGTTTGCCATCTGCAAGTTGGAGACCCAGGGGAAAACAGTTAATATATTTCCAGTCTGACATGAAGTTCTAAGAACCAGGAGAATCAAGGTACAAGCCCAACGTACAAGCCCAAGTCTGAAGGCCTGAGAACTGGAGAGCCAGTGTTGTAAATTCCAGTCTGAATACAAAGACCTTGAAAACCAGGAGCTCCGATGGAGTTAGTTGAAGTCTGAAGGCAAGAGATTAGTGTATCAGCGCAATGAGTCAGACGGAGAGAGATGGTTTTTCCCTTCCTTCACCTGTTTTGTTCTATTCAGTTCTCAATGCATTGTATGATACCCACCCACATCAGGGAGGTCAGTCTGCTTTATTCAGTCTACTAACTCAAATACCAATCTCATCCAGAAACACCATCACAGACACACTCAGAAATAATCTTTAACCAAATATCTGGGCACTACATGACCCAGTCAGGTTGACACATAAAATTAATCATAACAAATGTGTGTAGGATCCAGGAGAATTGTAATTAATGAGGAATTAATTAATGAGGAATTAATCTAATTGATTAATTAGAGGAACCCATGTTTCATGAATATACCAGGAAAAGGTAATTTGAGTTCTCCAAACACTTCTGTGATTTTAGTCATAGGTACTAGCAATAATATATATTTTTCTTGATAATAATGAGGAAGACTACTTCATATTGAGTTAGACAAGGCTGTGGTCCATGTGATCGGATTAGCTAGTTTTCTGTGATTGTGATTTCAGTCTGTCTGCACTCTGGTGCCCTTTCTTAGTGCCTACCATCTTACTTGGGTTTCTCTTACCTTGGATGTGGGGTATCTCTTCAAGGCTGCTCCAGCAAGCGCAGCTGCTGCTCCTTACCTTGGACATGGGGTATCTCCTCAGAGCCACCCCTCCTGACCTTGGACGTGGGGTATCTTCCCTTATGATTATACAGTGGAAGTGAGAAATAGATTTAAGGGACTAGATCTGATAGACTGAATGCCTGATGAACTATGGATGGAGGTTCATGACACTGTACAGGAGACAGGGATCAAGACCATCCTCAAGAAAAAGAAATGCAAAAAAAAGCAAAATGGCTGTCTGAGGAGGCCTTACTAATAGCTCTGAAAAGAAGAGAAGTCAAAAGCAAAGAGGAGAAGGAAAGATATACCCATTTGAATGCAAAGTTCCAAAGAATATCAAAGAGAGATAAGAAAGACTTCCTCAGTGATCAATGCAAAGAAATAGAGGGCAACAATAGAATGGGAAAGACTAGAGATCTCTTCAAGAAAATTAGAGATACCAAGGGAATATTTCATGCAAAGATGGGCTCAATAAAGGACAGAAAGGGTATGGACCTAACAGAAGCAGAAGATATCAAGAAGAGGTGGCAAGAATACACAGAAGAACTGTACAAAAAAGATCTTCATGACCAAGATAATCACGATGGTGTGATCACTAACACTCACCTAGATCCAGACATCCTGGAATGTGAAGTCAGGTGGGCCTTAGGAAGCATCACTACGAACAAAGCTAGTGCAGGTGATGGAATTCCAGTTGAGCTATTTCAAATCCTGAAAGATGATGCTGTGAAAGTGCTGCACTCAATATGCCAGCAAATTTGGAAAACTCAGCAGTGGCCACAGGACTGGAAAAGGTCAGCTTCCATCCCAATCCCAAAGAGGGGCAATGCCAAAGAATGCTCAAACTGCCACACAATTGCACTCATCTCACATGCTAGTAAAGTAATGATCAAAATTCTCCAAGCCAGTCTTCAGCAATACGTGAACCATGAACTTCCAGATGTTCAAGCTGGTTTTAGAAAAGGCAGAGGAACCAGAGTTCAAATTGCCATATCTGCTGGATCATTGAAAAAGCAAGAGAGTTCCAGACAAACATCTATTTCTGCTTTATTGACTATGCCAAAGCCTTTAACTGTGTGGATCACAACAAACTGGAAAATTCTGAAAGAGATGAGAATATCAGACCACGTGACCTGCCTCTTGAGAAACCTGTATGCAAGTCAGGAAGCAACTGTTAGAACTGGACATGGAACAACAGACTGGTTCCAAATAGGAGAAGGAGTACGTCAAGGCTGTATATTGTCACCCTGCTTCTTTAACTTATATGCAGAGTACATCATGAGAAATGCTGGGCTGGAAGAAGCATAAGCTGGAATCAAGATTGCTGGGAGAAATATCAATAACCTCAGATAGGCAAATGACACCACTCTTATGGCAGAAAGTGAAAAAGAACTAAAGAGCCTCTTGATGAAAGTGAAAGAGGAGAGTGAAAAATATGGCTTAGAAGTCAACACTCAGAAAACTAAGATCACTCATCTGGTACCATCACTTTATGGCAAGTGGGGAAACAATGAAAACAGTGAGAGACTTTATTTTCTTGGGCTCCAAAATCACTGCAGATGGTGATTGAAGCCATGAAATTAAAAGATGCTTACTCCTTGGAAGGAAAGTTATGACCAACCTAGATAGCATATTAACAAGCAGAGGCATTACTTTGTCAACAAAGATCCGTCTAGTCAGTGGTCATGTGTGGATGTGAAAGTTGGACTATAAAGAAAGCTGAGCACTGAAGAATTGATGCTTTTGAACTGTGGTGTTGGAGAAGACTCTTGAGAGTCCCTTGGACTGCAAGGAGATCCAACCAGTCCATCCTAAAGGAGATCAGTCCTGGGTGTTCATTGGAGGGACTGATGTTGAAGCTGAAACTCCAATACTTTGGCCACCTGATGCGGAGAGCTGACTCATTTGAAAAGACCCTGATGCTGGGAAAAATTGAGGGCAGGAGGAGAAGGGGATGACAGAGGATGAGATGGTTGGATGGCATCCCCAATTCAATGGACATGAGTTTGGGTAAACTCCGGAAGTTTGTGATGGACAAGGAGGATTGCATGCTGCGTTTCATGGGGTCACAAAGAGTCGGACATGACTAAGTGACTGAACTGAACTTCATATTAGTTAATTGCTTCAACATAGACCAAGGTACCTTCATAAATATCTTATTGGAGTCTCTAATACTGCCTTGAGGTAGACAGAGTCAACTACTTTATTCTCAGCTTACAGATAAGGAAAACAAAGCTAGGAGACTAAAATGGTTGGTCCAAAATCACTCAGATAGATGTGGGAAAGCACAAGACAGGTAGAAGTTCATCTGTCTTGAACTTTTGCCTCAGCCTACACCCTTAATGCTACTCACACACATTCCTAACTTTCTTAAAGTTAGGTGTAATATATCCCTTTCCCATGACTCTCCATGTATAACAACAACAACAACAAAAAATAGCAATTTAAAAATATCCTATTTGTACCAAAAATTACCTTTGGGACATCAATTATTTTGGTACAACCCCACTAACACATCCCTTCATATTTTTCTAATGATGTAGCACCTCCTATAAACAGTATGCTAGAGTCTTGATACGTAAAGTGATTACATGCCATGTCAATCACTGTCTCTCACTTTTTGTCACTGTTGTTCCCACTTCAAATGCACAACTTTACAGGAACTGAAAATAGGTTCAGCCATGTCACTAGACTTTGAAGTTAAAATTATGGAGTGACAAAAAGAAGTGGCAGCTTATAAATAGCTATCATTTATTCATATCTCAGGACAATACCTGAGGCTCTAGGAATTCTGACAGCAATTTCTTAAAACCATACACTAGCAATAATATCCAGGTTTGGGGAGTTTGTGTTCCTGACTGCTGAAATGTAACAGGGCGATTAAGAACATACACATATATACACATGATTACAATTAGTTTTGGTAGCAGCTATGTCTCCTCTATAAAGAAGAAGTAGCAGTTGATTATGAATATAGAGATAGGTGAGGTAAAGTGAAAGGTGTGAGTCTCTCAGTCATGTCCAATTCTTTGCGACACTGTGGACTGTAGCCCATCAAGCTCCTCTTCCCATAGAATTCTCCAGGCAAGAATATGTGAGTGGGTTGCCATTTACTTCTCCAGGGGATCTGCCCAACCCAGGGATCAAATCTGGGTCTCATGCATTGCAGGCAGATTCTTTACTATCTGAGCCACTAGGATAGGTATTAATGTGGTTATTATTTTCAAAAAAGTTCCTATTGGTGGCTGTTGTTCAGTTACTCAGTCATATCTGACTCTTTGCGATCCCATGAACTGCAGCATGCCAGGCTTCCCTGTCCTTCACCATCTCCCGGAGTATGCTCAAATTCATGTCCATTGAGTACGTGGTACCATCCAACCATATCATCCTCTGTCATCCCCTCCCCCTCCCGCACTCCATCTTTATCACCTTCAGGGTCTTTTCCAATGAGTCGACACTTTGCATCAGGTAGCCAAAGTATTGGAGCTTCAGCTTTAGTATCAACCCTGACAATGAATATTCAGGGTTGATTTCCTTTAGGATTGACTGGTTTGAACTCCCTGCTGTCCAAGGGACTCTCAGGGTCTTCTCCAACACCAAAGTTCAAAAGTGTCAATCCTTCGGTGCCCAGCCTTCTTTATGGTCCAATTCTCACATTCATACATGACTACTAGAAAAACCATAGCTTTGACTAAATGGAACTTTGTAAGCAAAGTAATGTTTCTGCTTTTTAACACACTGTCTAGGTTTGTCATAGCTTTTCTTCCAAGGAGCAAGCATCTTTTAATTTCAAGGCTTCCTTAAATGTCCACAGTGATTTTGGAGCCCAAGAAAATAAAATCTGTTACTGCTTCCACTTCTTCCCGTTTTATTTGCCACGAACTGAAGGGACCAGATCATAGATCATAGATCTATGTTTTTGGAATGCTGAATTTTTAAGCCAGCACTTTTACTCTCCTCTTTTACCTTCATCAAGAGGCTCTTTAGTTCCTCTTCACTTTCTGCCATAAGAGTAGTGTCATCTGCATATCTGAGGTTATTGATATTTCTCCCAGCAATCTTGATTCTAGCTTGTGCTTCATCCAGCCCAGCATTTTGCATAATGTACTCTGCATATAAGTTAAGTAAACAGGGTGACAATATACAGCCTTGACTTACTCCTTTCCCAGCTTGGAACCAGTTTGTTGTTCCATGTTAGGTTCTAACTATTGTTTCTTGACCTGCATACAGGTTTCTCAGGAGACAGGTCAGGTGGTCTGGTATTCCCATCTCTTGAAGAATTTTCCAGTTTGTTGTGATCCACACAGTCAAAGGCTTTGGCATAGTCCATGGAGCAGAAGATGTTTCTCTGGAATTCTGTTGCTTTTTCTATAATCCAACTGATCTTAGCAATTTGATCTCTGGTTCCTCTGCCTTTTCTAAATCTAGCTTGTACATCTGGAAGTCCTCGGTTCACATGCTGTTAAAGCCTAGCTTGAAAGATTTTGTGCATTGTCTTGCTAGCATGTGAAGTGAGTGCAATTGTGTGGTGGTTTGAACATTCTTTGGCATTGCCTTTCTTTGGGATTGGAATGAACAGTGACCTTTTCCAGTCCTCTGGTCACTGCTGAGTTTTCCAAATTTTCTGGCATATTGACTGCAGGTCTTTAACAGCATCATCTTTTAGGATTTGAAATAGCTCAGCTGGAATTCCATCACCTCCACTAGCTTTGTTCATAGTGATGCCTCTTAAGGCCCACTTGACTTTGCACTCCAGGATGTCTGGCTCTAGGTGAGTGATCACACCATCATGGTTATCTGGGTCATCAAGATGTTTTCTGTATAGTTCTTCTGTGTATCCTTGCCACCTCTTCTTAATCCCTTCTGCTTCTGTTAGGTCCATACCGTTTCTGTCCTTTATTGTGCTCATCTTTGCATGCAATGTTCCCTTGGTATCTTCTAATTTTCTTGAAGAGATCTCTAGTCTTTCCCGTTTAATGGTTTTTCTCTTTGTTTGCATTGTTCACTTAGAAAGGCTTTCTTTTCTCTCCTTGCTATTCTTTGGATCTTTCTTTTTCTCTTTTGTCTTTCACTTTTCTTTTCTCAGCTCTTTGTAAGGCCTCCTCAGGCACCATTTTGCCTTTTTGCATTTCTTCTTTTTGGGAATGGTTTGATCATTGCCTCCAGTACAATATTACAAACCTCCGTCCATAGTTCTTCAGGGACTCTGTTTGTCAGATCTAATCCCTTGAATCTATTTGTTACTGCCACTGTATAATCATAAGGGATTTGATATGGATAATATCTGAGTGCCCTAGTGGTTTTTCCTACTTTCTTCAATTTAAGTCTGAATTTTGCAATAAGGAGTTCATGATCTGAGCCACAGTCTGCTCCCGGTCTTGTTTTGCTGACTGTATAGAACTTTTCCATCTTTGACTGCAAAGAATATAATAACTCTGATTTCAGTATTGACCATCTGGTGATGTCCATGTGACTTAATTAAAAATTGGGCTTTTGTATCTTATGTTTAGATTATTTAAGACACATAATACTTAGCATTTTATTTCATTTTCCTATCTTCTACAGCTTTTTTCTATTAGAGTATAATTGCTTTACAATATTGTGTTAGTTTCTGTTGTACAGCATAGTAAATCAGTCACACAGATACATGTATCTCTTCTTTGAATTTCTTTCCCATTGAGGCCACCGTAGAGCACTTGGTAGAGTTCCCTGTGCTCTAAAATCAGTTCTCATTAGTTATTCATTTTGTTTCTATTTCTGCTTTTCAAATGAATTCATCTATACATTTTTCTAGATCCCATATATATGCATTAATATACAGTATATGTTTTTGTCTTTCTGAGTTTCTTCACTCTGAGTCTCTAGGTCCATCCACGTCTTTTTATGGTTGAGTAATTTTCCACTGTATATGTGCCACATCATCTTTATCCATTCTTCTGTTGATGGATATTTAGGTTGCTTCCATGTCCTGGCTATTGTAAATAGTGCTTCAATGAACATTGGGGTGCATATATCTTTTTGAATTATGGTTCTCTCTAGGTATATGCTTAGGAGTGGGAATACTAGGTTCCACAGCTTTTAAATTGAGCCATTTTTACGAATGTCAGTGCAAATTAAAAAAAGAAAAAAAAATTATATTTCTCTTTCTCTATCTTTCTTGCTCTATCATCTCACACAAGGGTAGGTGCCAAAAATCCTCAATATTGCTACTTATTGACTTCTCTGCATATCTATGTGGCTTTTTTTTTAATGCTTATAAAATTTAAACATATACATTATAGAGCTTAAACTCACCTGACAGAGCTAAAAGGGGCTTTCATTAACCACCTGAGTGAACCCTCCCCAAGCCCCTTGATTTTATAGGTAGGAAAACTAAGTCTCCAAGAGCCAAGTGACTTTCCCAAGATCACACAATTGCCCAGTCAGAACTGGCACTAGAACTTAGCTTTCAATCCAAGGATTTTTCCACTTCACTTAAATAAAATATTATAAATGTGGATGTTGGTATTTTTTAATTAAAATTAGCAACAAATAAAAAATGTCATGATATTTTTCTCACATAAATTGAAAGGATTCTTCTTAGGAAATAATGACTTTTCCTTCCTATTACCCAGCAGTTGACCATTTATGTAATGTGCAAAGGCTGAATTTTATCCAGATTTATAACATTTAAGCAGCTTAGTATTTCATTTTGAGGTGGTTTGGTAGGGGCTACCATAACTAGGCTGCTTCTCTCTGGCAAGACCATAATTTGGCTCTTTGGATTAAAAGTAAGATAGAAAGAATTTCACTCTCTTTCCTCTGTATCATATATCATATAAAAAATATCCAGATATTTTTTACAATGATTATATCCCTCAAAAACCCTATTTGGCAACCCAAATAGTCCTGGACCCTGGAAATGATGAAATTTATATGAGGAAAATGATAAGCATAAGAGTTTGCCAGCATGTCCAGAAAAGTTCTTGTTAAAAAAAAAAAATGAAGTAGGATGTTTTCATGGAAAAGGGGACAAATTTTTACCTCTTTCAAACCTTTACTGGGGACAAAAATTGTGTTTCCATATGTGATTAAATAATCATCCTTTTTACTGAATTTGTGACATATATGAGATGAGTTTTTGTGTGTGCATGCTAAGTCGCTTCAGTCGTGTCTGACTCTTTGTGACCCTATGGACTGTAGCCGACCAGCTCCTCTGTCCATGGCATTCTCCAGGCAAGAATATTGAAGTGGGTTGTCACTCCCTCCTCCAGGGGGGCTTCCCAACCCAGGACTCTAACCCACATCTCATGTATCTCCTGCATTGGCGGGTGGTTTCCTTACCATTAGTGCCACCTGGGAAGCCCAAGTTTTGTCTGATTTATTTTTAAATACACAGTTCAGTTCAGTTCAGTTCAGTCACTCAGTCATATCCGACTCTTTGTGACCCCATGGACTGCAGCATGCCAGACTTCCCTGTCCATCACCAGCTCCCAGAGCTTACTCAAACTCATGTCCATTGAATCGGTGATGCCATCCAACCATCTCTTCTATTCTCCCCTTCTCCTCCCACCTTCAATCTTTCCCAGCATCAGGGTCTTTTCTGAGTCAGTTCTTTGCATCAGGTGGCCAAAGTATTGGAGTTTCAGCTTTAGCATCAGTCCTTCCAATAAATATTCAGGACTGATTTCCTTTAGGATTGACTGATTGGATCTCCTTGCAGTCCAAGGGAATCTTGCAAGTCTTTTTAAAGACTTTTTTTTAAAACAAGAGTTTTTCTTTTAATATACACCTGTATATAAATGTATCACAACAGTAACCAAGAAGAATTTCTAAACAAAGAGGTTTAAGTAGAAACCTAAGAGTATGATACATTTTCCTCTCTCAGCGCAGAGATACACTCTTTCTTTTTGGAAGGGGTACAAGGTTTGGTAGTACTTTGCTTCAGAACAGTAAATCATGGCCATAATCTGTCTATCCATCTTTCTATGAAAAGAAAAGAATTATGTAAGAACTCTTGAGCCCCACAGAGAGATTTTTTTCTACTGGTCTTCTATAACAGAATAATAATACATTTCCATTTAGTGCTTGTACAAATTCAAGCTTACATTTTTCTTGCATATTTCTGGCCTTATTTGCTACCCTTTCCTCAAGCTTTCTGCTTGCTCATTATTTACTCAGTTATTGCCTGTGTTCCTGGCACTTTTCTAGGCATATTAAGATGAAGGTATATGGAGCCCTGTCTTTGAGCAGCTCGTTGTCTTATACAAGTGGCAGTCTGGTAAACAAATGCTTGTCTTTGTATCCCTAGTGTAGACAACTGGAATTCCAAAAGGCCTGCTTCAACCCCTCTCATGTTACTCTTCGTGTTATGTTCCACTTCTTGTCTATTGAGGTGTTTATCTTATTTTAATGCTACTGTGTCTTTTAAATGTTCTCTTTACGAATTTAAATGTTATCTTTATCATGATGTGTGTTTGGAGCAGTGAAGGACTTCTCCACTTAAATTTGAAAGTCAAACAAATTGGGATAAGGAGTCCCAATATTTTCAGTGGTTTAAAATATTTTCTACAATGTAGAAATTAGCTGTTAGTTGACAATTTAAAACAAATAAGCAATCATGAGTCTCTGGGTTTTAAAAGTATTTCATAAGGAAAATTATTTTAAACTGTTTATTAGAAACTTTTCATACAAAAATATATAATGAGCCTCCATGTGCCTATCACATAGGTACAACAATTATAATCAGTATGATATTCTTATTTCATTCATACCCACCCCAACACTTTTTTTTTCTTTGATGGAAAGAAAATGGTGGAGCATTTTAAAGTACATCCCCAGCATTATATCATTTATCCCATAAACACTTCATATTTTTAACAGAAAGGGATTTTTTTAACACACACATACACACATAAAGTAACATATGACATCCAACACAGTTAATAATTTTTTAATATTATGTAATACTCTGTCTAATTTCCCCCAGCTATCTCAAAAACTGTCTTTTAATGGATATCAGTGTACTCTCCCCCCTTTTTATAAAAAAAAAAAAAATATATATATATATATATATATTTATTTTGGGGGAAAAACTATAGAATCTCCCACACTCTGGATTTGGTTGATTGTATCTTGCAGTGTAGTGTAAACTAACATATTCTTCTTCTTCCCTTTTTTCCTTAAAACTAGAACTTGTATTGTTGTTTAATCGATAATTTATATTCAACTCTTTTGTGACCCCATGGACTATAGCCTGCCAAGTTCTTCTGTCACTGGGATTTCCTAGGCAAGAATATTGGAGTGGGTTGCCATTTCCTCCTCCAGGGGATCTTCCTGACCCAGGGATCAAACCCCCATCTCTTGTATTGGCAGGCAAATTGTTTACTACTGAGCCACCAGGGAAGCCTCAGTACTTGTATATTCAGGCTTAATTAGGTCAAATCCTTTTCTCGGGGGTATTTAATAGGTGGTGTTGTGTAATTCCTACTGCTTTATATCAGCTCAGTTCAGTCGCACAGTAATGTCCAACTCTTTGCGACCCCATGAACTGCAGCACTCCAGGCCACCCTGTCCACCACCAATTCCTGGAGTCCACCCAAACCCATGTCCATTGAGTCGGTGATGCCATTCAACCATCTCATCCTCTGTCATCCCCTTCTCCTCCTGCCCTCAATCTTTCCCAGCATCAGGGTCTTTTCAAATGAGTCAGCTCTTCGCATCAGGTGGCCAAAGTATTGGAGTTTCAGCTTCAACATCAATCCTTCCAATGAGCACCCAGGACTGATATCCTTTAGGAAGGACTGGTTGGATCTCCTTGCAGTCCAAGGGACCCTCAAGAGTCTTCTCCAACACCACAGATCAAAAGCATCAATTCTTCAGTGCTCAGCTTTCTTTATAGTCCAACTGTCACGTCCATACATGACTACTGGAAAAACCATAGCCTTGACTAGACGGACTTTTGTTGACAAAGTAATGTCTCTGCTTTTTAATATGCTGTCTAGGTTGGTCATAACTTTCCTTCCAAGTAGTAAGCGTCTTTTAATTTCATGGCTGCAATCACCATCTCTGTGTTGTGTAATTCCTACTGCTTTACATCATGTGACACATAATAGCTCTGTGGTCTACTTTAGGTGACATTAATTACAGGGCTCAGATGATGTCATCTCAGATCCATCTATTATAATTTTCCGTTAACCATTCACCTAATGGTTATAGCAGCCACTGTTGATTGTTACTTAGATCCATTATTCCATTAGGTATTGCAAAATGGTAATTTTCTAATTCTATCATTTGTTCTGCATTTATTATCTGTGATTCTTTGATTAAAGAAGAATTTTCCTTTAATAAGTATTTGGGTACCTGACACAGTTCATAGAGGAAAGGAAGAATAAATGCTTGGTTCTCTACCTTTATCAATTGTCTGAATACTGAGTTGGTGCCCTGTCTTGCTTTTCTGCTGGGTCTCCTTGGTGGTTTAAAATAACACAACATTGTTTTTCATCTCCATGTAGTACTTCTTTATCTTACATGTCTCTTTTTTCTATGACATCATAATCTGATTTCAAAAGGGAACATTCTCTTAAGTCTCCTTGAATTCATAAATCATGAATCTCCTAAATATTTTTCTGTTTTGTGTAAGTCAGTGAGGAACAAAAGCCATGCTAGATTATTCAATCAGTGGAAATGTAATATAGGACATTGGTTATAAATAGGAAATCTAAAGTAAAGGGGAGAGATACTGGTAACTGCAAGAAGTTACTACCCATTGAGGCTGAAGGAAAAGGAAAATGGTGGCACGCAGGACCCAGAAGAACTTCATCACTGAGGCTACTGAGCACCTGCCACTGACTCTGGAGCGACGGCTGCTACCACACTGCAGGAAGTGTGGAACTCACATTTCCAGTGGCTCTGCAGTAGCTTTTGTCACTGTTGCTGCTAGAATCATCAGACTGTCTGAGCTCTTTGCCAATGGAGATGACAGAGCACTCCCTCCTGCCATGGCCACTGGATCTCATTATCTGAGAAGAAACCAGAAGCCTAATTCACCCCATGTAGCCATCACTGCTAGCAGAGCCCCTAAAACCTAAAATGGAAGAAATGACTACTTTTTCTTCTGCCTTCTTAGTCTAATCTCCTGCAGTGCTTCCCATTGATAGAGCCCAACCAGAAGAACCACACTGGCAAGACAGTCTGCAAAATGTAGTTTTTAGGCTTCTCTCCTCTGCAATATTGAGCAAAACATGAAAGGACAGGATGAAGCTGACAGCAGACAGACAAATGATCACACGTGCTCCTTTTAATAAATCCATGGTTGCAGAGGCAGCCTGCTCCTCCAAGTCTTCAGTAATATGTGGAGCTGTAGAATTCTTCTTGAAGTCTTATGATTTTCCTTATTTACTGTTCCACAATAAAGTTCTCTGTGTGTTTGCTTTTATAGTCAAATAGGTGTTAAATTTAATTCCTAAATTAGGCCTTTAGTTTCACATCAATAGCATAAAATTTTAAATATGGAAATATTGACATCAGACCAGTTTAGACAACAAAAGAAACCAAAGACATGACCTTTACTGGGAGCTTCCTATCTGTTAAATATAACATGGACAGAATTTCTAAGGAGAGGCCCCACATACAGGATCTCTTTTAAGTGATCATTTCTATCTGGATCCACTTTCCAGGTGGTCAGTATGTTACTCCTACAGCCAATCTGTGAATATTAGAGGGAGCTGAGAAAAAGTCCAGAGAGTCCCTCAGACTATGCTTGCTATCCAGATACAGATCAGAAAACCTTTGTCTCTCATTTAGCTATATTATGGGAGTGATATACTTGTTTGTTGTTCAGTCACTCAGTCATGTCTGACTCTTTGCAACCCCATGCACTGCAGCATGCCAGTCTTCCCTGTCCTTCACTATCTCCAAGAGTTTGCTTAAACTCATGTCCACTGAGTTGGTGATGCCATCCAGCCATCTAATCCTCTGTCACCATCTTCTCCTCCTGTCCTCATTCTTTCCCAGCATCAGGGTCTTTTCCAATGAGTCAACTCATTGCATCAGGTGGCCAATGTTTTGGAACTTCAGCTTTAGCATCAGTCCTTCCAATGGATATTCAAGGTAGACTTCCTTTAGGATTGATTTACTTAGTTACCTAGAATAGCACCATGGATCTCCTACTTTTTTCCCTTCATCAAATCAGCATTTTACCTGATACGTATTTCTCCAAATGTCGAATAAGTATTCAATAGATGATACTTGGCCCTGATTGCCAAGGCTGCTAAAACAGTTCCTCACTTGCATACATTTTTAAAAAGCTTTCTAAATAGGAATTTAAGAGGAAAAGCTGGGGATCTGTGCTCATAAAATAACCCTGCTGAAAAAAAATTTATTCTATAATTGTTACTTCAACTCTTACCTTTACAAGCTTCATTAGTTGTCAACTACCACAAAAATCTATGTTTAAACGTTTTCATCTATCCGGGAGTTGGTGATAGACAGGGAGGCCTGGCGTGCTGTGATTCATGGGGTCACAAAGAGTTGGACACGACTGAGCGACTGAACTGAACTGATATGGGATATTAATATTTATATTTGAAAATATATTTAATAAATTAAATATAATAAAATAAATCTATACAATAAATATTTATCAAAAAGGCAATATTTTCATATGGTTAAAAATATAAAGTATAAAAATGGTAAATAGTGAAAAATCTCCTTACCAACGGTATCTTCCAGTCATTCAGTTTGTTTCCCCAGATTCTGGTCCAAATATATGTTATGCTCAAAAGCATATCCTTATATCCTATTTTGCACCTTGCTTTTTTCTCACTTAACAATATGTGCTATAGGTCACTTCTTATCAGTACATAAATAGATGACAATTCCCCTTTGTGTAGGTTAAATTCTGAGAAGTGGAATTGCTAGATCAAACATTATATCTTTTTTAATCTTGATGAGTATTACTAAATCTTCCTCCATAAGGACAGTGTACACTTCCAGTATCACTGTGTGAGAGTATCTGTTTTCCCACATTCTCATCATGACAATGTATTAACAAATGTTTGCTCTTTGCCAGGTGAAAACAATTGATATCAGTGTAATAATGAAATTCTTTTATTATAAATAATGGTAGCATTTGGATATGATTCAGTTCAGATCAGTCACTCAGTCATGTGCAGTCACTCAGTCTTTGCAAACCCATGGACTGCAGCATGCCAGGCCTCCCTGTCCTTCACCAGCTCCCAGAGTTTACTCAAACTCATGTCCATTGAGTCGGTGATACCATCCAACCATCTCATCCTCTGTCATCCCCTTCTCCTCCTGCCTTCAATCTTTCCCAGTATCAGGGTCTTTTCAAATGAGTCAGTTCTTCATATCAGGGGGCCAAAGTATTGGATTTACAGCTTCGGTATCAGTCCTTCCAATGAATATTCAGGACTGATTTCCTTTAGGATGGATTGGTTGGATTTCCTTGCAGTCCAAGGGATTCTCAAGAGTCTTCTACAAAGCCACAGTTCAAAAGCATCAATTCTTTGGTGCTCAGCTTTTTTTATAGTCCAATTCTCACATCCATACATGACTACTGGAAAATCCATAGCTTTGACTAGATGGACCTTTGTTGACAAAGTAATGTCTCTGCTTTTTAATATGCTGTCTAGGTTGGTCATAACTTTTCTTCCAAGGAGCAAGCATCTTTTAATTTCATGGCTAGAGTCACCATCTGCAGTGATTTTGGAGCCCAAGAAAATAAAGTCTCTCATTGTTTCCACTGTTTCCCCATTTGCCATAAAGTGATGGGACCAGATGCCATGATCTTAGTTTTCTGGATGTTGATTTTTAAGCCAACTTTTTCACTCTCCACTTTCACTTTCATCAAAAGGCTCTTTAGTTCTTCGCTTTCTGCCATTAGGGTGGTGTCATCTGCATATGAAGTTATTGATATTTCTCCCAGCAGTCTTGATTCCAGCTTGTGTTTCATCCAGTCCAGTGTTTTTCGTGATGTGATTACTGTTTTTTCCCTTTTCTGCAACTATCAATTCATATCTTTGTCCTTTTTTTCAATTGATGTAATAGTATTTTCCTTATCAATTTTTAGAAATGCTTTATATTTCAGGAAAACTAGCCCTCTAAGGTAATTTTCAAATATCTCTCTGCTCCATTATTTGTCATTTGTGTTTGTATATGGTCATCTTTGTAAAAATATATATATGGAGGTGAATTTATTAAACCTTTCCTTTATGGCTTTTGAGCTTTATCTCATAGCTATACAGAGCTTCTGCAATCTTGAATTTTTTTATTCTCTCAGTTTTAAACATTTAAAGCTTTATATTTAAATATTTGATCTATTGATCTAATGAGACTGAAGGTATTATTTCCATTTTGTCTTATACGGCTTCCTGTTTCCTCTGAAAGTATTCACTGAGTAGTTCATGTTTACCCCATGGATTTTGAGCCCCTTTACAATCTACCAAATTATTTATCTATTTCTGGACTTTGTGTTCTATTCCACCAATCTGTCTATTTATATGCTTAATGATGTTATTTGAAGTATTGCTACCTGGTAAATAATGTGTTTTCTATCTGATAAAGCTACTTCTTCCCTTGTCAAGCTTCTTTTCATTACTTTAAAGCCTTCAGGAAATCAAGAGGCTTTTCCTGAAACTACAGATGTAAGGCATCATTTGTATGTCTGTGCAACAGGAAAGGCATGGGATAAATCACAGTCCATTCAAGTATGGAGTCATTATCCAATGTCCAGGCACTTTTGCTAGATGCAGAGAAAATCCCAGTAAACTGATGATTCAACATGATGCCTTTTGTAAGCAAGTTTCAGACACTTGAACAATTTTAAAGAAATAATGCTCTGTACATTCATTCCTCATTCTGCTTCAAACTGAAAAAGCAAGCATTGAAAGAGCTACCATTTCAAAAAATCAAGCAGAAAAGCCAAATAAAGGGGGAAAAGTGAATCTGGAATTGGATCTAGAGCAGGAAGCAGAGGGACAACATCTTGGATCAGCACTACATTTACTATAATGGAGCCAGGGACAAGTCACCTATCTACTACATTTTATTCCCATTTGAATAATCTTCATTTATCTTCCCTAGTTTGAGCATTTGCGTGATTGAGTTTCAACTCTGATTTATTTAGTTGTTACTCTCTGCTCTGGGAAGAAAGCAGAGACACTTTTTAAGATTCTGGTGTAGACTGCTTTGATGAGAAGCCTGTTTTGTCACTTACTAACTGAAGGACTTAGGCAAGGTGCATAGTCTCTCTATGCTACATGCGCCTACCCCACCCCGTTTTCCCTGTTTGCAAAAAGTGAATAACAGTAATGCTATTGCATCAAGTTGTCTTTAGAACTAAATGGATATGCTATATTCACGCACTTAGCAAAGTGCTTGGATCATATTTGTTACTAAATAAAGTTACTGTTTTGGGCTTTCCTGGTGGCTCAGCAGTAAACAATCCTCCTGCAATGCAGGAGACACAGGAGATGCGAGTTCGATCCCCTGAAGGAGGGCATCACAACCCACTCCAGTATTCTTGGCAGGAAAATCCCTTGGACAGAGGAGCCTAGTGGGCTACAGTCCATGGGGTTGCAAAGAGTCAAACGCGACTGAAGTGACTGAGCACATACAACACACAAAGTTATTGTTAATTCTGATGATCATCATATTAATTATTCTAACAAATGACTACATGATGAACAATTTATTTTTAACTTTACAGAAAACAAGATTTTACTTTTTTCCCAATTTCCATAGCTAGACTGTTACTAGAAGAAGGATGAGAGTCAAACCCTGTTGTGAGTATATTTCAACCCTGTCTTTTTGGCTCAAAGTCTTAAAATTATGTGTTTTCTAAACTAATACTGACCAATGATGGTATATTCTAGTTTTTTCTTATGCCTCTTCTATTGATTACTTCTTCAGCCAAGATTGACCCCAAATCCTTTGTCACATTTCAAACTGACTGATATTCCCTTCCCTCAGTACTTTATATATCCTCAGTCACTCCCTTTAAATAGTGAAACATAATGCCACTAGTTGTAATTGTATCCTATAATATATAGTTAATTTTGAGACATAGCCTTGAGACTTTTCACCACATCTTCAGTATTTTGTTCATTGTTCATGCCCCTTAATAAAATAATAGAAATGAAACCACCACTGGAGATTTAGGGCCAAAAAAATATCTTATTCTGCCTTCTTTTCCTTGCTATACATGTAACAAATAAATATTACCCCTTTATATATGAGGCAGCTTAGCACCAAAAATGGCTGATTTGTCAAAGCTGTAGTCTAAAGTGCAGTTGAAATAAATCCTGGCAAGTGTGAGCCTTCCATTCTCCAGTCAACAGAGTACTATGTAACTTGGCTTGTTGACCTAGAAAAACCTGAGTCACATGTAATTTAACCCTGTGAGGTAGTTCAAGAGATTGATTTAGTATTTCAGTGTCATATTGAGCATAAGAAGATTTCGGAGACTCAGATCAGAGATATGAAATCTCTAAGAGGTCCATGTGAAATGATAGATACAGGAGCATATACTTAAATGATTACTCTTTAGAGTCCATGCTTCAGAACTTTTTGCACATTGTCTATCTGTCTGTCTACCTACTTACCTACTTATTCACTTGTTTGCTTTTCAGTGTATTTGGCAAACTGCTGGAGAAAATATGGCCAAACTTAATAAGTAACCCCACTGGCTATTCCAGCATCACAAAAGTGAAGTAAAAGTTACTCAGTCTTGTTCAACTCTTTGCGACCCCATGGACTATACAGTCCATGGAATTCTCCAGGCCAGAATACTGGAGTGGGTAGCCTTTCCCTTCTCCAGGGGATCTTCACAACCCAGGGATCAAACCCAGGTCTCCCTCAATTGCAGGCAGATTCTTTACTAGGTGAGCCACAAGGGAAACCCAAGAACACTGGAGTGGGTAGCCTATCCCTTCGCAGTGAATCTTCCCCACCCAGGAATTGAACCGGGGTCTCCTGCATTGCAGGCAGATTCTTTACCAAATGAGCTACCAGGGAAGCCCTTTTCAGCATCATAGGAACCTACTAGGTCTAATCTGAGGGATTTACAAACACTTGAAGGAACCAGAAGAGATGGATTTACAAACCCTTGAAGGAAACAGAAGAGATGAAATCAAAGACACAAACTCAATTCAAACTGGTCAAGTAATTGGAAACTTATTGGCACGTACAAATGAGAAGTTCATGATAGAGCTGGAATGGGTGCTCAATTTTTAACAGATGCCAGTTTTCCAGTGTGTCCAGGGAAACTTCCAAGATTCAGTGTAACTGAACAAACTTTGTTTATATGCCTATCCATGAATCACTGGGAAAAAGAAAGGAAAATAGTTCTGCCAGCTCTGAGAATGGGGAATTAAAGTTATCTTTCTACCCCACAGCATCCCATGCCCAAAATTGTGTGAACTGTGAGTAGAGAAGCGCTGGTGTTTTGTAGGATAACAAATGTGACATTAGCAGAAGAGAGAAGGGATGCAAGGGAGGCAAAAACAAATATTTACCATCAGTTCACTTCAGTTCAGTTCAGTCCTCAGTTGTGTCTGACTCTTTGTGACCCCATGGAACACAGCACACCAGGCCTCCCTGTCCATCACTAACTCCCAGAGCTAACTCAAACTCATGTCCATTGAGTCAGTGATGCCATCCAACCTTCTCATCCTCTGTCGTCCCCTTCTCCTTCTGCCTTCAATCATTCCCTCATCACAGTCTTTTTCAATGAGTCAGTTCTTAGCATCAGGGGGCCAAAGTATTGGAGTTTCAGCTTCAGTATCAGTCCTTCCAATGAATATTCAGGACTAATTTCCTTTAGGATGGACTGGTTGGCTCTCCTTGCAGTCCAAGGGACTCTCAAGAGTCTTCTACAACATCACAGTTCAAAAGCACCGATTCTTTGGTGCTCAGCTTTCTTTATAGTCCAACTCTCACATCCATACATGACTACTGGAAAAACCATAGCCTTAACTAGATGGGCATTTGTTGGAAAAATAGTGTCTCTGCTTTTTAATATGCTGTCTAGGTTGGTCATAACTTTTCTTCCAAGGAGCAAGAGTCTTTTAATTTTATGGCTAGAGTCACCATCTGCAGTGATTTTGGAGCCCAAAAAAATAAAGTCAGCCATTGTTTTCACTGTTTCCCCATCTATTTCCCATGAAGTGATGGGACCAGATGCCATGATTTTCATTTTCTGAATTTTGAGTTTTAAGCCAACTTTTTCACTCTCCTCTGTCACTTTCATCAGGAGGCTCTTTAGTTCTTCTTCACTTTCTGCCATAAAGGTGGTGTCATCTGCCTATCTGAGGTTATTGATATTTCTCCCGGCAATCTTGATTCCAGCTTGTGCTTCATCCAGCCTGGCATTTCTCATGATGTACTCTGCATATAAGGTAAATAAGCAGGGTGACAATATACAGCCTTGACGTACTCCTTTTCCTGTTTGGAACTGGGTTGTTGTTCTATGTCCAGTTCTAACTGTTGCTTCCTGACAAGCATACAGATTTCTCAGGAGACAGGTCAGGTGGTCTGGTATTTCTATCTTTTTAAAAATTTTCCACAGTTTGACTGTGATCCCCACAGTCAAAGGCTTTGGCATAGTCAATAAGACAGAAATAGATGTTTTTCTGGAACTCTCTCGCTTTTTCCATGATCCAGCGGATGTTGGCAATTGGATCCCTGGTTCCTCTGCCTTTTCTAAATACACCTTGAACATCTGGAAGTTCACAGTTCACGTACTGTTGAAGCCTCACTTGGAGAATTTTGAGCATTACTTTGCTAGCATGTGAGATGAGTGCAATTGTGCTGTAGTTTGAGCATCCTTTGGCATTGCCTTTCTTTGGGATTGGAATGAAAACTGACCCTTTCCAGTCCTGTGGCCACTGCTGAGTTTTCCAAGTTTGCTGGCATATTGAGTGCAGCACTTTCACAGCATCATCTTTCAGGATTTGAAATAGCTCAACTGGAATTCCATCACTTCCACTAGCTTTGTTCATAGTGATGCTTCCTAAGGCCCACTTGACTTCACATTCCAGGATGTCTGGCTCTAGGTGAGTGATCACACCATCATCATTATCTGTGTCATTAAGATCCTTTTTGTATAGTTCTATGTATTCTTGCCACCTCTTCTTAATATCTTCTGCTTCTGTTAGGTCCATACCCTTTCTGTCCTTTATTGTGCCCATCTCTGCATGAAAAGTTCCCTTGGTATCTCTGATTTTCTTGAAGAGATATCTAGTCTTTCCCATTCTATTGTTTTCCTCTATTTCTTTGCATTGATCTCTAAGGCTTTCTTATCTCTCCTTGCTGTTCTTTGGAACTCTGCATTCAAATGGGTATATCTTTCTGTTTTTCCTTTGCCTTTTGGTTCTCTTCTTTTCACAGCTGTTCGCAAGGCCTCCTCAGACAACCATTTTGCCTTTTTGCATTTCTTTTCCTTTACTTGATTAAAAATGTTATGCCTGTTACAAAAATAGTCTGTTATTTCATTCATTCACTCAAACATTAAGAAAACAAAAAAGCACAATCTCTGCCCTCAAGAAAATCTAATCAGAAATTTTTTAAAATAATTGTATCAATACATTATTGTAATATATTACTTTCCATTCAAGGTGTGCACACAAAATAAGCTCTGAAAACACCTACTATGGTTATCAGTTATATTCACAGAGGACTTGGCTATTATTCTGTTATGAAATTACACATTAATGTCTACCATAACATGCTAATACACATAAATGTACAGAAAACCAAAACAGAGACCTCACTCATAATTCTTGCTAAGCTATGTGAAAATAAACAGAAACTTTAATTAAAGTCAGGGAGTCAGAAGGGGGAGCTCTCATATCCTACACAATACCAGAGCTGAACATGAAGAAGAAAGACTTCTACTTCTTGCCTGCCAAAAGCTCAGCCAATGAGAGATTGTCACAGTTCGGCCAATGAAAAGCCACTATAGTTTGAGCTCTCAATTCCTCCAGTGAAGGAGATGTTTACAGCAGCCCTCCCAGCTTCCTTTCCCCCTCTTTAAAAGGGTTCTCCTCACTCTACTGTGCAGGGACTTGCTTGTGGCTCACAGTGGTTGCAGACCCCAATTTGCATTTTTTGCTAGAAAAAAAGAATTGGTCATCTGTTTTAGGTCAGCAGGTGACTAACCTTATTTTAGATGTGTCTGCAATTGCATATACAATCAACAGCTGAAGTAGTGTTTTTTTCATGATCTGCCACTGCTTGGTGCTGCTAGGAAAGAAAAAGCTGGCAGCATCCGCACTGAGAATTTGTTAACTTCGTACACTGCAATTTACTTTTTTGATGTACAATGCCAGAACTACTATTAAACTTTATGTCATTGCAGGTAGTTATTTAGTAGATAGGAAACTGCTCTCTTTTAAAAATGTCTTTCATTTTCCTACCACTCAGAAAGTACTGCAGTTTAATTGAAAATTGGTCTAGTCAATCTGCCATGGGCTCATGAGAAATAATTCGTGTGAATAACTACCACCAAGAGCTTCCCCAAGCAAAATCTTTCATTAGGGCTGAGAATACTTTCTGATCATCCTAATAATTACCTTTCTTTGAGTTACTGGCTCACTAATATGGTTGTCATAAAGTGTTTTGCTGGGTTGTTTTTTTTTCAATGTCTCTTGAATTTATAGTTCAAGATTCCCACATGAAAGGAGAAAAATGTTTGGTCAGGACATGAGTATTTTTTAACTCTGCTTTGCATGAAGTATTCATTGAAATGTTTATTTAAAAAAAAAACTGAAAAATATTCTTCTGGAATGTGGTAGGACTTGGCCTCAATTCATTCTTATAAACCCTTAAAGAATTTTCTCTGATATGGTTGTTATTATTACTAAAGTAAGGCTGTGGGAATATGGAGGGAGAATTCTCAGATCAGAGATATGAAATTTGGGTTTGAGTTCTGGTTCTATCTAAACTGTAAGCTAAGTGGGAATAATAAAACCTATGCCTTCCCACAGATTACTGCGAAGATTTAATAATCTAATGCAGAGAGCAACACAAAGCATTATGCAGTGCTCATACATGCTTGCTGAATATGAACTCATAGTAAAGAATTAAGTTAGATTTACTACTTTCTTATATTTGTTATTTGAATGCCAAGAATTCCCTAATACTATAGTAGTTCATTCAGTTACCAAATTCAGTAATGGAACACCTTTATTTACTTTATACTCTAAAAGGTACTCAAATTGTTGTTTGTTTTTAAAGAAGAAAAGAAAATACACATCAGTCCGTGCACTAATGAGTGGAAAGGAAAGGGCATGGATATTTAGCTCTCATTGAATATAGTAAGAGAAGTGCACACAAGGATCTCTGAAAGCATGAAGAAAGATCCCTTAAAATTTCCTGAAGAAATCAGAAAAAAAAATGTTCACAGAGAGGATAGCATTTGAGCTGAGGCGTAAATAATAAGCAAGAGTTTTCCAAATGGAGTCAGCTGAAGCAAGATGATTAGAGGCCTACAGAAGAGAACAGAGCATATGCTAGTCACAAAGGAAAATAGTATGGTAATAGAATGGAAAGCAGATTAGTATGACTAGAAAGAGAGTACCTGAGGAAGAAAACCAGGAGGTGAGGGAATAAAGAACCGATCATGAAGGCCCCGATGTGCCTTTCTAGGAGTTTGAACTTTATCTCCTAAGGCAAGAAAATCAGAATTGCTTGTAGATTAGCTGTTGGTTTAGCTCAGAGTTGCTTATGAAGTTTAAAGTCAAGATTCTGATCAGAGCTCCTGTCCAAAGGTTTGATGGGGGCTGGAGGGTCTCCTTCCAAGATGGCTCACTCACGTGTTTATTAGAAAGGAGACTCAGTTCATTGTCACATGAGTCTCTCTCTAGTGCTGGCTTGAGTGCCTTCATTACATGGCAGCTGGCTTCCCTCAGAGCAAGAAACTTTTGTTCAGATTCTAGAGAAAGAGGGAGAACACAGAGTGGGCCCCCATACCAGTCTGTGAGCTGCTCTCAGGTGTCACACAAGCACATATCCACCATAACCTGTAGTTAGCGGTGAGTCACCAAGTCCAGCCCATAGTCAAATGGAAGAGAACTAGCCTCCCATTTTGGTAGGAGGAGTGTTGAGGGATATCTGGAGAATATTTTTAAACCACCACAGGTAGATATTCTGTTATCCATCTTCACACCTGCTAGTTGCAATTTGGTTGCCTGCAAAATTTCTTGCCCAGATTGAAGCTGTTCTTGCCATATCCATATCACACTTCACTCTTTAATTCCTTAGATACCACGCTCTGTCTTTAATGCCTGATCAAATCTCAAGATATGACAAATATCCTCCAGATCTCTTCAGTGAAACCTTGGGGAAAGAAAAGGCTATGAAGTATATGGAGTAAGTTCATATATGGTCCATTGGTCACAATTATTAAGATCTCGATAGTTCTGTGAGAGGGAAAGGATGATTTTTCTAATGTTGGTAGTTGTAAGTCATTATCTCCTTTCAGATGTTTATAGTTCTCTGTTCTTAAACACTAGTTAAAGTATAGTTTAACAGTGCTCTCAAGAAGCTTTTCTCTAACACATTTGCAGATTTGTTTCACTAAGACATCTTTTAAAACATGGCCAGAGTTATTCTGTTTCCTGGATTCATTATGCATACAATATGTGTTTTATTTTTCTTGCTTCTGCAAGCAGAGCCAGAGACAAGAAGCAGAGTCCAAGTAGTTTATTTAGGCAATGCTCTCAAGAGTCAGGAAAGAGGGGGCGCTAAAAATAAAACAGGGAAGAGAAAAAGTCAGTGTAAGAGTGTTTTTCAAGGTCACTGTTGGGAGCATTGGGATCTCAATTACACTGGGATTGTGAAACATGTAGAGAATACTTCCAAGAATTTTCCAGTCAAAGGACAGGAAGCTGGGGTATTTATCCTCCAACTTCCAATAGTTGAACGCAGCCAAAGTTGTTCAGTGTTCTGTATTTCTGGATTATCCTCCCAAGAGACTGAATGGGACTCCTGCAGGTTTAGAAAAGGCAGGAAAAGTTCTCAAATTTCAAGTGTGATGCCAACCATGTGCCTGTTAAGCCCTCATGCAGCTGTCCACTGCAGCTGCAGCTCTAACCAGAGGTGAGCTGAGGACTTGTGAGGCAGAACAACAAAAGCCTGTGATGCAACTTGTAAATGAGCTCTGAAGGAAGACTTCAAGGGAGTCATCCTACAGATGTTAAAACTATCAAGAACACTGCCCCTTGAGGTAATTCTCCAAAAGAATAGTATTTATTTGGATCTTTAAATTGTGGTATTTGAAGAGGTCGAGCAGCCTCACTGTGTACTCCCAACTCCTCCACATAGTTTCCCCTATTATCAACATCTTACTTTAGTGTTGTACATTTGTTACAACTAATGAACTAATATCAATGCGTTATTATTAGATAAAGCCCATATTTTGCATCCAGCTTAACTCACAGTACAGTTCTATGGGTTTTAAAAAACATATAACATCCTGTACCCAACTTTATAGTATCATACAGAATAGTTTGACTGCCTTAAAATTCCCCTGTGCTTGAACTAATCATCCTTCTTCCCTCCCCCAAATCCCTGGAAACCACTGATGTTTTTACTGTCTATATAGTTTTGCCTTTTCCAAAATGTGATACAGTTGGAAACATGTAGATGTAGCCTTTTCAGACTGGCTTCTTTCACTTAGTAATATTCATTTAAAGTTCCTGTATTTCTTTTGGGGACTTCATAGCTCATTTCTTTTTATCACTAAATAATCCATTGTATGGCTATACCTCTGTGTTCATTTACTGAAAGACATTTGGTTATCTTAGGTTTGGGGCAATTATGACAAAACTGCTGTAAGTATTGATTTGCAGGGTTTTGTGTGGACCTAAGTTTTCAATTCCTTTGGGTAAGAACCTACTGGTGAAATTGCTGGACCATGTAGTCAGCCTTTATTTAGCTTTGTCAGAAACTGCCACACTGTTTTCCCAAGTGCTGTACCACTTTGCATTCCCTTCAGCAATGAATGGGAATGTCCAATGCTCCATGTCCTTACCAGCATTTGCTGTTGTCACTGTTTTGGAATTAGAGGTGATACACCATTATTGTTTCAGTTTGCAATTCCCTGATGGCATATGATGTTGAATATCTTTTTATATTCCTATTTGTGTCTTCTCTATTTTTCCCTCCTGCAATGTAGGAGACCGAGCTCGATTCCTGGGTTGGGAAGATCCGCTGGAGAAGGGATAGCCTACCCACTAAGATATGCAGATGACACCACCCTTATGGCACAAAGTGAAGAACTAAAGAGCTTCTTGATGAAAGTGAAAGAGGAGAGTGAAAAAGTTGGCTTAAAACTCAACATTCAGAAAATGAAGATCATGGAATCTGGTCCCATCATTTCATAGCAAATAGGTGGGGAAACAATAGAAACAGTGACAGACTTTATTTTAGGGGGCTCCAAAGTCACTAAAGATGGTGACTGTAGGCATAAATAAAAGACGCTAACTCCTTGGAAGAAAAGTTATGACCAACCCAGACAACATATTAAAAAGCAGAGACATTACTTTGCCAACAAAGCTCCATCTAGTCAAAGCTATGGTTTTTCCAGTGGTCATGTATGGATGTGAGAGTTGAAGTATAAAGAAAGCTGAGTGCTGAAGAATTGATGCTTTTAAACTGTGGTGCTGGAGAAGATTCTTGAGAGTCCCTTGGACAGCAAGGAGATCCAACCAGTCCATCCTAAAGGAAATCGTCCTGAATATTGATTGGAAGGACTGATGCTGAAGCTGAAACTACAATACTTTGGCCACCTGATGGGAAGAACTGACTCATTGGAAAAGACCCTGATGAGGGAAAGATTGAAGGTGGGAGAGAAGCGGATGACAGGGGAAGAGATGGTTGGATGCCATCACCAATTCAATGGACATGAGTTTAAGTAGGCTCTAGGAGTCGGTGATGGACAGGGAGGCCTGGCATGCTGCAGTCCATGGAGTCTCAAAGAGTCAGACATGACTGAGCGACTGAACTGAACTGAACTCAATCCATTCTAGTATTCTTGGGCTTCCCTGGTGACTCAGCTGGTAAAGAATCACCTGCAATGTGGGAGACCTGGATTTGATCCCTGGGTTGGGAAGATTCCCTGGAGGAGGGCATGGCAACCGACTCCAGTATTCTGGCCTAGAGAATTCCATGGACTGTATCCACTGGGTCACAAAGAGTCAGACGCAACTGAGTGACTTTTGCTTCACTTCTTTTTTCTTGGTTAGATTGGCTAAGATTTATCAATTTTGTCGATATTTTCAGAGAAGCAGATTTGGTTTCTTTGATTTCTGTTTTTCAACTTCATTGATTTTTTTAATCTTTATTTCTTTTCTTGTACTTGCTTTTGCTTAAACTTACTCTAGTTTCCTAAAGTGGAAATTTAGATTTTCATTTTAAATCTTTCTTCTTTTAATATATTCATTCAGTGCCATAAGTTTCCCTGTAAGCACTGCTTTTGCTTTCTCCCACAATTTTGATATTTAGTTTTAAATATATTTTAAATTTCCCTTGCGACTTTTTATTTCATCCACTTGTTATTTGTAATTATATTGTTTAATCTCCAATTACTTTGGGTTTTCCAGCTATCTTTCTGTTATTGATTTCTAGTTTATTTCCATTGTGTTCTGAGAGCATACTTTGTATGATTTCTGTCCTTTAAATTTGTAAAGATGTGTTTTATGGTCCAGAATGTAGTTTATCTTGATGAATGTTTCCTGTGAGTTCAAGAACAGTATGTAGTCTTCTATTGTATGAATTCCTCTATAAATGTTGATTGATGATACTGTTCATTTGAACTATATTCTTACTGTTCTTCTGCCTGTAGGATTTGTCAGCTACTGGAAGAGTGGTGTTGAAGTCTTTGACTACAATGGTGAATTTACTTGCTTCTCCTTACATTCTATTGGTTTTGCTTCATGTAGTTTGAGTCTGTATTTTTAAGTGATGCACATTAAGCATTGGGATTTCTTCTTACAGTTTCAACCCCTTCATCATTATATAATATCCCCCTTTATCTGATAAATATATGTTTTTCTGAAGTTTACATTGTCTAAAATTACTTATCCAGCTTTCATTTGATTGGTATTAATATGGTATCTTTTTCTCTATTCTTTTAATCTATCTGTATGCTCATATCTAAAAGTGGACTTCTTGTAGACAACATATACCTGGTAATTTTTTTAAATGTTGGTATTTTTTAAAACAATCTTTGTCTTTTAATTGATGCATTTGTGCTATTCACATTTTAGTCAATTATTGATATAATTATATTAGTATCTATCATGTCTGTAGCTCTTTTCTTTCCTCTCTTCTTTGCTTCTTATCTCCCCCTTTTACTGCCCTCTGTGATTTTAATCGAACATTTTATATTATTCTATTTTCTCTCCTCTTGTAGCATATCAATTATACTTGTTTAAAATTTTTTAGAAATTGCATTACAGTTTTCAAAATATGTTTATAAATAATTTAATTCTACTTTCAAGTAACACATTACTACTTCACAGGTAGTGCAGGTAACTTAATACAGGGTATTCCCAATTCTTCCCACCTATACCTTATAATATTATAAGGTATTATACCTTATACCAATATTATACCTTATAATATTGCTGTCATTAATTTCCCCTATATATATGCTGCTGCTAAGTCGCTTCAGTCGTGTCCAACTCCGTGCGACCCCAGAGACGGCAGCCCACCAGGCTCCCCCGTCCCTGGGATTCTCCAGGCAAGAACACTGGAGTGGGTTGCCATTTCCTTCTCCAATGCATCAAAGTGAAAATTGAAAGTGAAGTCGCTCAGTCGTATCCGACTCTCAGCGACCCCATTGACTGCAGCCTACCAGGTTCCCCCATCCATGGGATTTTCCAGGCAAGAGTACTGGAGTAGGGTGCCATTGCCTTCTCCATATATATGCTATAATTACCCAAAACATAATTGCTATTACTTCTCTGAATAAACTGTAATCTATTAGATCAATTAAGGATTAGAAGGTTGTCTGTCAATTACACCTCAAAAAAAATTCAAAAATAAATTATTTTCCTTTTCCTTTATTTCTTCTCTGATGATCTTCCTTTTGTTATATATATATCTGAGTTTCACCCTATATTATTTTTTTTCTCTCTGAAGAACTTTTAGTAATTCTTACAGGGTAAGTGTACCGGTGAATTCTGTCACTTTTTTATTCATCTGAGAAGCCTTCATTTCTCCTTTACCTTTGAATGATGAAGCCATTGGACACAGACTTTTTTAATACTGATAGTTTTTCTTTAAATCCTTAAAATATTTCACTCCTCTCCCGTCTTATTTTCATGGTTCCTGACTACACATCTGATGTCATCCTTATTTTTTTTTCCTTTTAGGTAAAATGTTAATTTACTCTGGCTTCTTTCAAGATTTTTCTTTATTTCTGGTTTTCCAAAGTTTGAAAATGATATGTCTAGATGCAGTTATTTTTTGATACTTATCTTGTTTGGTATTCTATGAGCTTCCTATCAAAAACTCAACATTCAGAAAAGGAAGATCATAGCATCTGGTCTCATCAGTTCAGTTTTCGTTCAGTTCAGTCACTCAGCCATGTCCGACTCTTTGCAACTCCATGGACTACAGCATGCCAGGCCTACCTGTCCATTGCCAACTCCCGGCACTAACTCAACTTATGTCCATTGAGTCAGTGATGTCATCCAGCCCTTTCATCCTCTGTCAATCCCTTCTCCTCCCGCCTTCGATCTTTCCCAACATCACCATTTTTTCAGGTGAGTCAGTTCTTCGCATCAGGTGGCCAAAATATTGTAGTTTCAGCTTCAGCATCAGTCCTTCCAATCAATATTCAGGACGATTTCCTTTAGGATGGACCAGTTGGATCTCATTGCAGTCAAGGGACTCTCAAGAGTCTTCTCCAACACCACCATTCAAAAGCATCAATTCTTCAGTGCTCAGCTTTCTTTATAGTCAACTCTCCCATCGATACATGACCACTGGAAAAACCATAGCTTTGACTAGACGGACCTTTGTTGGCAAAGTAATGTCTCTGCTTTTGAATATGCTGACTAGGTTGGTCATAAATTTTCTTCCAAGGAGTAAGCGTCTTTTAATTTCATGGCTGCAGTCACCATCTGCAGTGACTTTGGAGCCCCAAAAAATAAAGTCTGTCACTGTTTCCCCACCTGTTTACCATGAAGTGATGGGACCAGATGCCATGATCTTAGTTTTCTGAATTTTGAGTCTGAACTGCACTGAACTGAGCTTCCTATATCTGTAGTTTGGCCTCTGTCATTAATTTTGAAAAATTCACAGCCATTATCACTTCAAACAAATCTGTCCCTTCATCTCTTTCCATAACATTTATTAACCACCTTCTTAAGTGTCCCACGGTTCTTGCATATTTTGTTTCCTATTTTTTAAATTATTTTTTTTTCTCTACATTTCAGTTGGGGAAATTTCTACTGACCTTCTTTAAAATCATCAGTTTTTCCTTGAAGTGTTCAGTCTCGTAATGAGCCCATTAAAGCCTTTCTTCATTCTATCCAGCGTTTTTGTTTTCTAGTATTTGCCTTTGACTTTTTTCTTACAATTTTCATTCCTCTACTTATTTATCTTTTCATACATACCATCTACTTTTTTCATTAGTCTTTAATATATTATTCATGCTGCTGCTGCTGCTAAGTCGCTTCAGTTGTGTCCGACTCTGTGCGACCCCATAGACGGCAGCCCACCAGGCTCCCTCATCCCTGTGATTCTCCAGGCAAGAATATTGGAGTGGGTTGCCATTTCCTTCTCCAATGCATGAAAGTGAAAAGTGAAAGTGAAGTCACTCAGTCGTGTCCGACTCTTAGCGACCTCATGGATTGCAGCCTACCAGGCTCCTCCATCCGTGGGATTTTCCAGGCAAGAGTACTGGAGTGGGGTGCCATTGCCTTCTCTGATATTATTCATAGTTATTCTAAATTCTCTACCTAATAATTCCAAAACCTATGCCATATATGAGTCTGGTTCTGATGTTTTCTTTATCTCTTCAGAATATGCTTTTCTTTGTCTTTTAGTATGCCCAGTAATTTTTTGGTGAAAGCCTGACATGATGTATTAACTAATAGGAACAGACGTGATTAGGCTTTGGGTGTGAGGTTTATATTAATCTGCCTAGCAGGTAGGCTGTGTTTAATGTTTGCTGTAGCTGTATGTGCCAGAGGCTTCAGTTTCCTCTAGTTTTCATGTGTGTGTGTATTTTTTTTTAAAAATGCCCATTTGTCCTTGTGCTTAACTAAGACTTAAAACTCTTTTTAAATACATCTCTGAACAAGACAAGGGTGTCAACTCTCACCACTACTATTCAACATAGTTTTGGAAGTTTTAACCACAACAATCAGAGCAGAAAAAGAAATAAAAGGAATACAGATTGGAAAAAAATAAGTAAAACTCTCACTGTTTTCAGATGACATGATCCTCTACATAGAAAACCCTAAAGACTCCACCAGAAAATTATTAGAGCTAATCAGTGAATATAGTAAAGTTGCAAGATATAAAATTAGCACACAGAAATCCTTGCATTCCTATACACTAACAATGAGAAAACAGAAAGAGAAATTAAGGAAAAAATTCCATTCACCATTGCAACAAAAAGAATAAAATACTTAGGAATGTATCTACCTAAATAAACAAAAGACCTATATATAGAAAACTATAAAACACTGGGGAAAGAAATCAAAAAGGACACAAATAGAAGGAGAAATATACCATGTTCATGGATCAGAAGAATCAAATATAGTGAAAATGAGTATACCACCCAAAGCAATCTATAGATTCAATGTAATTCCTATCAAGCTACCAACAGTATTTTTCACAGAGCTACAACAAATAATTTCACAATTTGTATGGAAATACAAAAAACCTTGAATAGCCAAAGCAATCTTGAGAAAGAAGAATGGAACTGGAGGAATCAACCTGCCTGACTTCAGGCTCTCCTACAAAGCCACAGTCATCAAGACAGTATGGTACTGGCACAAAGACAGAAATATAGATCAATGGAACAAAATAGAAAGCCCAGAGATAAATCCACACACCTATGGACACCTTATCTTTGATGAAGGAGGCAAGAATATACAATGGATTAAAGACAATCTCTTTTACAAGTGGTGCTGGGAAAACTGATCAACCACTTGTAAAAGAATGAAACTAGAACACTTTCTAACACCATACACAAAAATAAACTCAAAATGGATTAGAAATCTAAACATAAGACCAGAAACTATTAAACTCCTAGAGGAGAACATAGGCAAAACACTCTCCAACATAAGTCACAGCAGGATCCTCTATGACCCACCTCCCAGAAGATTGGAAATAAAAGCAAAAATAAACAAATGGGACCTAATTAAAATTAAAAGCTTCTGCACAACAAATGAAACTGTAAGCAAGGTGAAAAGACAGCCTTCAGAATGGGAGAAAATAATAGCAAATGAAGCAGTGGACAAAGAATTAATCTCAAAAATATACAAGCAACTCCTGCAGCTCAATTCCAGAAAAATAAATGCCCCAATCACAAAGTGAAACAAAGAACTAAATAGGCATTTCTCCAAAGAAGACATACAGATGGCTAACAAACACATGAAAAGATGCTCAACGTCACTCATTATCAGAGAAATGCAAATCAAAACCACAATGAGGTACCATCTCACGCCAGTCAGAATGGCTGCTATCCAAAAGAAGTCTACAAACATGTGGAGAAAAGGGAACCCTCTTACACTGTTGGTGGGAATGCAAACTAGTACAGTCATTATGGAGAACAGTGTAGAGATTCCTTAAAAAACTGGAAATAGAACTGCCATACGACCCAGCAATCCCACTGCTGGGCATACACACTGAGGAAACCAGAATTGAAAGAGACACGTGTACCCCAGTGTTCATCACAGCACTGTTTATAATAGCCAGGACATGGAAGCAACCTAGATGTCCATCAGCAGATGAATGGATAAGAAAGCTGTGGTACATATACACAATGGAGTATTATTCAGCCATTAAAAAGAAAACATTTGAATCAGTTCTAATGAGGTGGATGAAACTGGAGTCTATTATACAAAGTGAAGTAAGCCAGAAAGAAAAACACCAATACAGTATACCAACGTATATATATTGAATTTGGAAAGAAGGTAATGATAACCCCATATGCGAGACAGCAAAAGAGACACAGATGTATTGAACAGTCTTTTGGACTCTGTGGGAGAGGGAGAGTGTGGGATGATATGGGAGAATGGCACTGAAACATGTAAAATATCATATGTGAAGTGAATCACCAGTCCAGGTTTGAGGCATGATACAGGATGCTCAGGGCTGGTACTCTGAGATGACCCAGAGGGATGGGATGGGGAGGGAGATGGGTGGGGGGTTCAGGATGGGGAACACATGTACACTCATGGCAGGTTCAAGTCAATGTATGGCAAAACCAATACAATACTGTAAAGTAAAATTAATTAATTAATTAATTTAAAAATAATAAAAATAAATAAATAAATAAATTGCATCTCTGTCTTATAGTTTTCTCAGTTGTAATCCACTGATATTATACCAGAATCCTACTGACGTGATGGTAACGTATATTGGAGACACTTTTCTATAATCTTATACTAAAATCTAATTTTTTTTTGGTGTTTCTAAGTCCCTGGGCTTCAGTAGTGCATCTTAATTTTCTTAGTTGTTTGTTTTTTTTCCTTTTCCCCTTATTGTGATTGGCTTCCATTGTGACTCACCAGTAAAGAATCTGCCAGAGATGCAGGAGACAGAGGGTTCCATCTCTTGATGGGGAAGATTCCCTGGAGGAGGGCATGGCAACTCCAGTATTCTTTTTTCTTTTTTTTTTTAACCGCACTTTTTGTTGCCATAGTCTGGAATGCACGTGAACAACCAAGAGATGCCAGACATTTCAAGATGACTTGATCAAAACATCTGAATATAAGCACTTGATATAAGCACCTGAATGCAGAGTTCCAAAGAATAGAAGAAGAGATAAGAAAGCCTTCCTCAGTGATCAATGCAAAGAAATAGAGGAAAACAACAGAATGGGAAAGACTAGATATCTCTTCAAGAAAATTAGAGATACCAAGGGAACATTTCATGCAAAGATGGGCTCGATAAAGGACAGAAATGGTATGGACCTAACAGAAGCAGAAGATATCAAGAAGAGGTGGCAAGAATACACAGAAGAACTGTACAAAAAAGATCTTCATGACCCAGATAATGACGATGGTGTGATCACTGACCTAGAGCCAGACATCCTGGACCTTGGAAAGCATCACTACGAACAAAGCTAGTGGAGCTGATGGAATTCCAGTTGAGCTATTTCAAATCCTGAAAGATGATGCTGTGAAAGTGCTGCACTCAATATGCCAGCAAATTTGGAAAACTCAACAGTGGCCACAGGACTGGAAAAGGTCAGTTTTCATTCCAATCCCAGAGAAAGGCAATGCCAAAGAATGCTCAAACTGCCACACAATTGCAGTCATCTCACATGCTAGTAAAGTAATGCTCAAAATTCTCCAAGCCAGGCTTCAGCAATACACGAACCGTGAACTGCCTGATGTTCAAGCTGGTTTTAGAAAAGGCAGAGGAACAAGAGATCAAATTGCCAACATCTGCTGGATCATGGAAAAAGCGAGAGAGTTCCAGAAAAACGTCTATTTCTGCTTTATTGACTATGCCAAAGCCTTTGACTGTATGGATCACAATAAACTGTGGAAAATTCTGAAAGAGATGGGAATACCAGACCACCTGATCTGCCTCTTGAGAAATCTGTATGCAGGTCAGGAAGCAACAGTTAGAACTGGACATGGAACAACAGACTGGTTCCAAATAGGAAAATGAGTTCGTCGAGGCTGTATATTGTCACCCTGCTTCTTTAACTTATATGCAGAGTACATCATAAGAAACGCTGGGGTGGAAGAAACACAAGCTGGAATCAAGATTGCTGGGAGAAATATCAATAACCTCAGATATGCAGATGACACCACCCTTATGGCAGAAAGTGATGAGGAACTAAAAAGCCTCTTGATGAAAGTGACAGAGGAGAGTGAAAAAGTTGGCTTAAAGCTCAACATGCAGAAAACGAAGATCATGGCATCTGGTCCCATCACTTCATGGGAAATAGATGGGAAAACAGTGGAAACAGTGTCAGACTTTATTTTGGGGGGCTCCAAAATCACTGCAGATGGTGACTGCAGCCATGAAATTAAAAGACGTTTACTCCTTGGAAGGAAAGTTATGACCAACCTAGATAGCATATTCAAAAGCAGAGACATTACTTTGCCAACAAAGTTTCGTCTAGTCAAGGCTATGGTTTTTCCAGTGGTCATGTATGGATGTGAGAGTTGGACTGTAAAGAAAGCTGAGCGCCGAAGAATTGATGCTTCTGAACTGTCGTGTTGGAGAAGACTCTTGAGAGTCCCTTGGACTGCAAGGAGATCCAACCAGTCCATTCTGAAGGAGATCAGCCCTGGGATTTCTTTGGAAGGAATGATGCTGAAGCTGAAACTCCAGTGTTTTGGCCACCTCATGCGAAGAGTTGAGTCATTGGAAAAGACTCTGATGCTGGGAGGGATTGGGGGCAGGAGGAGAAGGGGACAACAGAGGATGAGATGGCTGGATGGCATCACTGACTCGATGGACGTGAGTCTGAGTGAACTCTGGGTGTTGGTGATGGACAGGGAGGCCTAGCATGCTGTGATTCATGGGGTCGCAAAGAGTCAGACACGGCTGAGCGACTGAACTGAACTGAACTGATCAAAGCATAAGAACAAAAACTCTCAGGGGGGAAAAAACAGGAAATGCACAGAACAGAAAATATTAACATTAATATCCTCATTTAAAATGTATTCATGAAATAACAGTATTTTATGTTCACTTTTTTATGGAAACAAAACACGACAAAAAGTGTACAAATCATGATTGGTGTGTCAATAAATTATCACAAAGTGAACATAAATGGGTTAAAAGTACAGTATTACTAACACCTCATTATTCTTTCCTTCTTCTCCAACAGAAAAAAAATGGTGGCTTTTAATTCCATGCATTACTATTTGCCTGGTTGCAAACTTTGTAACAATAGAATTCTAGAAAATTTATTCTCTAGAATTATTTTTATCTTTTTCTCTAATTTTTTCCCCTGTCTTCACATTTGCTATTTTCAGCATGTTTATTCAGTTTTGTTTTTCTTCAGGTTTAGATTCATTGAGGAAGTGGTTTTTCTGTCATTTTTAGGTGCTTCTTTTTTAATTAATTTATTTTTTAATTGAAGGATAATTGCTTTACAGAATTTTGTTGTTTTCTGTCAAACATCAACAAGAATCAACCATAGGTATTCTTGCCTGGAAAATCCCATGGACAGAGGAGCCTGGTGGGCTACAGTCTGTGGAGTCACAGAGTCTGAAGCAGCTGAGCACTTTTACTTGTGATAGGAAGGTTAGAGGATGCTGGATCTGGCTAGTTGCCCCTCCTTTAGGTCACATAAGACTCTGGTTACATAATTTCCCTTAAAGGGCAGATTTTGTAATGTAGGCATTCTGAGCATATTTCAAAATGGTTACATTTCCCTTCCTCCTGCTCTTAAGGGAGAAGGGAGTTTTGCTCTCACTTTTAGACAAGAACCTGGTGAGAGTCCTAGAGATATAGTTGATGAAAGTGTGGCAATCTAAGATCAGGCTCTTAGGAGTTTTTAACTCTCAAGCTAGTCCAGACCCAGTCACCAGAAATTCAACAAAATTACCATGTGTATGTTCTTACCCATTTAAGGCTTCAGTGGCTTCTGTTTCAGGTAAATTGATCTCAGCTCTGGTTCTCTGTATTCACCAGTTCTCTGGATTTTGGGAAGACAGTTTGCTCTATAATTTCAATTATTTGATGAATCTAAAAAATGTCATTGTTTTTCCAACTTGTTCAGTGTTTTTCTTGTGAGAATTGGAGTGGAAATTTCCAAGCTTTTTACATGTCAGAATTCACAAAATATATTTTAATAACTTTATGAGTTATAGTTTACATATTATAAAATTTATGTATTTTAAGTGTACAAATAAGTGATTTCTAGCAACTTTACTGAGTAAGGCAAACATTACCTGATGTGAAAAGCCCTCTTTGGAAAAGACAGTGATTGAGAAAACATGGAGGGCAGGAAGAGAAGGGGGCAAGAGGATGAAATGGTTGGATTGCATCACCAACATTGGACATGATTTTGAGCAAACTCCAGGAGATGTGAAGGACAGAGAAGCCTGGAGTGCTATAGTCCATGGGGTCACAATGAGCTGGACAAAACTGAGTGACTGAACAACACCACCACCATAAGTCAGTTTTAAAGCATCTCCCAAGTTGAGGAGTTTGCTTTTGATGTTTCCATGCTCCCCACAGACATTCTCCCATATATGCAGACTTAAATGTCTTTGCTAGTTTTCTACCAACATTTTACTATATCTAGTAAAATACTATTTACTAGAACTCTTCTGATTACCAGCCTTGTTTTCCTCAGAGATTGGATTTGAAATTTAAAGACCCCACATTGCCACTTCTCTTTATCACCTTAGGCAGTTCATTCCAGCTCCAGATTTCCTGAGAAAAGAAAGTAGAAATTATTTATCCTGATATTCCCTGCAATTAGCAAAATAGTTGGCACATGGATGGTGATCAATAAACATTTGTGGAGGAACAAATCTGGACTTGGTGTCAAGATTCATGAAATGGTGGGATTGGACTAGATTAGGAGGTATGTTCGTGGATATATGGTGGGTATAGGAATGCCCTGATACGGTCTGAAAAATTTTGTTGACATAGCCTTCATGAAATTTTCAAAAGTTTCAAGGCCCAAAGGGGTGAAGAACAATGGACTCAGTGATATCCAAGGACTTTTCCAACTCAAACACTCTGCCAATCAATGTATACTATATTTCCTACTCCTAACTCAGGATTTTTATAAACTAGATACTATGTAACTAAGAGCATTTTGACATTTGATTCTAGATGTTAGAAGCTCACCTATTACACCACACATCTGAATTTATGCAGCAATGGTAAAATGTGAAATCCACACTGCTTAGGCTTAAAAACTGCAAGGTTCTAGTTCCCCTAAATCTAAATCTTGGGATCTCACCACTTCTGCTGCTGCTGCTACTGTTAAGTCACTTCAGTCGTGTCTGACTCTGTGCAACCCCATAGACGGCAGCCCACCAGGCTCCCCCGTCCCTGGGATTCTCCAGGCAAGAACACTGGAGTGGGTTGCCATTTCCTTCTCCAATGCATGAAAGTGAAAAGTGAAAGTGAAGTCACTCATTCGTGTCCGACTCTTAGCGACCCCATGGACTGCGGCCCACCAGGCTCCTCACCACTTCTAGCTGACCATAAAAACAAAGGAGGTTGAGGGCTGAAGGGAAAAGAAATGAGTAGGTCTGCAAATCAGACCCAGGCTTACTTATCCAAATAGTTGCATGTGCAGAAGAGGTAGAAATGAGAGTTTAGTTTGCCTAGCCAGGCTCTGTTTAGACCTGTTATCACTTTAAAACAAGAAACAGGATGTAGAACATAGGTTCATTCCTTAAAAGACCATCATGAATTAGGCTGCAACTCTTCATTTTTTAGAGAGCAAGTAGGTAGATGAGCTAAGAAGAGGGTGGATAGTAGAGGAAGGTCTGATGTGGAGAGAAAGGACTGAAAGTCTCTCTCTGTCCTATCCTGGCCATTGGACTTAGTTTGATTGATAGGCTGTCATCCATCACTCAAGCATGCTTTTGCCTTGAGCATGACTTCAGTTTGACAAATGCTTTGTTATTGTAACAAATGCTTTGTTGTTCTTGCTGTATATAACCTTTCCTTAGGCCAACTTCTGTAGCATCTCCAAGTGTCCTCACTCAGCCATGCAGTCATTACTAACACCTAGACTATTGATACATTAGATTTATACCTAGTCATTTTTTTAATCACTCTAGCAAACATACACACACACACAACATTTAACTAGCAGGTAGTTGATAAATATTTATTAAATTAATGCTGTGTGTCAGTTCTTCACATCAGGTGGCCAAAGTATTAGAGCTTCAGCATCAGTACTTCCAATAAATATTCAGGATTGATTTCCTTTAGGATTGACTGGTTTCATCTCCTTGCAGTCCAAGGGACTCTCAAGAGTGTTCTCCAACACCACAGTTCAAAAGCATCAATTCTTCAGCACTCAGCCTTCTTTACAGTTCAACTCTCACATCCATACATGACTATTAAAAAAACCATAGCTTGGACTAAAAGGACCTTTGTTGGCAAAGTAATGGCTCTGCTTTTTAATAGGCTGTCTAGGTTGGTCTAGCTTTTCTTCCATGGCTGCAGTCACCATTTGCAATGATTTTGAAGCCCAAGAAAATAAAATCTGTATTAAAAATGCTTATTACAAATATTATTTTTAAGTGGGAAAATATTTATAACGTTTAAAAAAGTAAATGCAAATCTGTATGCATACTGTAATTACAATTACATGAAGAACATATATTAAGATGAAATTGCCAGAAGGAAATATGACAAAATGTGGCCAATAGTGGTTCAATAATTCATGAGTATCTTTTTTTTCTTTATTTTCCAATTTTTTCTCATTCATATTTGGGGGTTATTGATATTTGAGGGACATCCGGCAAATGGTGGGATAGGAAACCCTAGTGGATTGCCTGCCATGGAGCCCTTCAATACCCTCAACCTCCTGAAATCTCCCTTTCAGACTTAGTATGCCACTGAGTCATTGTGCAGCCTACATCAACCAGAGTGTTACCTCATTAAGACTAAAAAATAGGATGGCCTAACATGAGGTTTTCTATGCAGGATGTCTGCCTCTGCCCTTTGTCATAGCTTAGAGTCTTTCAGACCTCTCTAATCAGAGGTTTTAGATCCACATTTCTTTGGAATCTCTGTTATGAAATAGCTATTTTTCCCATTAGGAGGCCTAAATTAAAAGATGAGCATTTGGGATCCTAAACTCTTTTCCCAGGTAATGTGGGAAATCTCCTTGTGTGGAAGCTAGAAAATAGCTGATGCTAACCCTAGCAATGCACAAAGCATCCAACTTTTAACTACTGCAAGACTAATAGACTGATTATGACCTCTTTCCTGCTGGGCACTAAGAACCTGCAGGCATTTTTCTTTTTCAAAAGTTAGATAATAGCTCCCATTGTTCCTTCTTTTAATTTCATAAAATAGCAAATCCCTGTAGTCCTGAGTGATTTAGCCAAGTAAGCAATTATAGGATATTGCTGGATCCATCTGCTTTTCTCCAATAGATTTGAAGATGAGTTGAGTATGTTCCGTTTTTTCATTCTTCCAAAAAGTCAATCAAACTCCTACTGCTTTGTAAGGTCACTGAATACCTCCTGCAGGCTCCTTTCAGAATTCCAGTTGGGAAGCTTCTTAAAACAGCAGCCTGTTATATTAGTCAGGTTTCCTTTGGTTGCAAATGGAAGAAGCCCCTCACATTAGCTAATGCAAAAAAAAAAAAAAATTAAAGAGTAGGCACTATTTAATAGTTCATATAACAAAAAAGTCTACAATGTAAAATGTCATCAAATATCTCTCTCATTCTCTCAGCAATATGTTTCTCTGTGTTAGCTTTATTCACCACAGGCTCAAATGACTGCCTCTACCAAGCTCCAGGCTCATGTCAGCATTGCATGTGATCTCAGAAGGAAAGAGGTTCTCTCCTCCCAGCATGTCATAAACTCTGCAAAAACGTTGGCCCTTTTTAATGCACATACAGCCTGCGTAGTTCAGGATGAATAGATACTCTAATAATTGACCAACCTAGATTCGATACATCTTAATAGGAATCAGGAACTTGTGGTTGAGAATCAGGTGGAAGGAATCTTCTTCCTGTATCTCCACCATAATGTAGTGGCATTTGCAAAGGTTGTCTGGCAACCCTCACTGCAATCTTCGCCACATGTTACATCACTTTTATATATATCCAGAGTTATACATTTGAGCTTATCAAAAGCAAGGGGAGAGAGAATTTTCTTGTTAAATAAAACTTTAATAACTTGTTACTGAAGGAATGAGGTAATACAATCAAGGAAAAGAATCAAAGAGAAATGTAAAGGACAACAAAAACTAAGATTCAGAGCACTTCCATGACTCTAGAAATTTCTTCACTCCTTCAAAGCATTACCCATTGCTACATTGGATTTCCTTCTCCAGGGGATTTTCCGAACCCAGAGGTCGAAGCCAGGTCTCCTGCATGGCAGGCAGATTCTTGACCAGCTGAGCCACCAGAAATCCAGAAATTTCGTCACTCCTACTTCAAGTCATTACCCACTCTCACATTCGCAACCACTGTTCTTATTTCTATCCACATCGAACTTTCTTAAACTATGTAATTGGAATTACACAGTATGTAATTTTCTATAATCTTTGACTCAATATAAGATATATCCCTATTTTTGTGTACAATCAGAAGTTCATTACTTATTAATGAGTGCTATACCACTGAATAATATCTTCAAGTGATTATGCCATTTTACACTCCCACCAGTAAGGTCAATTATTCCATTTGTTATGGAACATGACATCTTTGTCATGATACTATCAGTTTTTAATTTTAACTATTTAGGTGGTTGTGTAGTGATAGCTCATTGTGGTTTTAATTTGCATTTCCCTGATGATGATTATGTTAAGCACCTTTTATATGCTTCTTGTCCTTTCAGTATGTTCTTTTGTCAAGTTTTTTTTTAAGTTCTTGAGCACTTTTATCGGGTTATCATCATTATTGACTTTTATCTGGGCTTATGCTTTGTTATACATATGTGTCGCAAATATTTTCTCACAATCTGTGCCTTCATCTTCTTACTAATATCTTTGGATGGGGAGAATTTTTAAATTTTCATGAAAACTAAGTCAAAGATTTTTCTTTTAAATGATTAATGCTTTTTTTATCCTGAAAAATCTGCCTGTATTAATGTCATGAGATAGTCTCCTATGTGTTATTCCATATGGTTTTTAATATAGCCATCACATTTAGGCCTATGAGTCTTTTCAGATTATTTTTATACGTAGTTCAAGATAGGAATGGAAGATTATTTTCCTTTTCATACCTTTATTCCCGGATATCTCTGACATTTGAGGTCAGAAAATACTTTGTGTAGGAGGCTGTTCTCTTCATTGCAGAATATATGGCAGCATTCCTGGTCTCTACCCACTAGATGCCAATAGTGCCCCTACTCCACTGTGACCATAAAAAATGTCTGCACACACTGTGGAATGTTGGGGGTGGAGGGCAAAATTGCCTGTGGTTGAGAACAGCTATTTTATACAATTCCAGCATCATCCTTTCACCATTGAATTGTTTTGGCTCCTTTTTATGAAAATTATTTTTATACATGTGGGTTTTTCCTGGACTATTTATGCTGTTCATATGATCTACCTGTCTTAATTACACCAACATTGCAATACACCAATACTGTAGTTTTTATTGTTTTATTTTTTATTTAAAATTGACAGTGGTTTCAGGCACAGAAACAAGGTAATGTAAGTGTTTTTTTTTTTTTTTAGGAAATGCTCAAACTTTGTTGCAGGACTTTGAGAGATTACGCAAGTCCAAATGTTCCACTACGAGTTCTGTAAGTTTTTGAAGGGCAAGCTGCTGCTGCTGCTAAGTCACTTTGGTCAGGCCCAACTCTGTGCGAGCCCATAGACGGCAGCCCACCAGGCTCCTCTGTCCCTGGGATTCTCCAGGCAAGAATACTGGAGTGGGTTGCCATTTCCTTCTCCTTAAAGGGCAAGAACCAGTATTAAATGGAAACTTTGGTTTCCACTGAGAGTTTCCATGCACTGATCTAGTCTTGTTTCCAGATAATCATGATAATAAGAGCAACAGGGCAGTCCTCACATGATGAAAAATAATCCTGATAGAATATTGGATCTTAAGATTAAATAAAGCAGACTTGTTCCAAGTGTCCAAGAGGTTGCTCTGCATTATAACCTGAAATAATGGAATATAAAAAGCAGTTTTAAGTATAAATTTGAGAGATGTGTACTGTTTTCAGACTCTGGTTTTGTTGTGATTTCCCATCTTCTCATTTAGATGGTTGTCCTAATGTCTCAATTTATATCAGTATCTCTACCTATATTTATAGCTATTTTTTCTTGTGGTGGCACATGGACTATTTTGAAGGCTTGAATAAACAAAAACACTCAACCATCAGAAGAGATATAGCAACTAACTTCAATCATGCTGCCTTAACAGCTCCTAAAACTGTTGTTGTTTGAATAAAGATTATGAAGAATCTGTATATATACAGATTCTTCATAATTATATATATATATATATATATATATTTGTTGGAGAAGGCAATGGCACCCCACTCCAGTACGATTGCCTGAAAAATCCCATGGATGGAGGATCCTGGTGGGCTGCAGTCCATGGGGTCGCTGGGAGTCAGAGGCAACTGAGCGACTTCACTTTCACTTTTCACTTTCATGCACTGGAGAAGGAAATGGCAACCCACTTCAGTGTTCTTGCCTGGAGAATCCCAGGGAGGGGGACTGGGGCTGCCGTGCGACACCAAGGGGTTGCACAGAGTCGGACACGACTGAAGTGACTTAGCATAGCATATATGTATGTATACATTTTTAATAGTCAAAATCAACTAAAGTTTTAGAAGACGCTGGACAATTCTTTTTATTAGTTAATTTATCTTTGATTTTCAGCAAAGCTGAAAGCTATGTGACTAGTGTGGCTTTCCTTGTATTAACCTTACTTGGGATTCACTGAACGTCCTAGATGCTTAGTTTGATGTTCTTGACAAGTTTAGGAAAATTTAGGCTTTTATTTCTTAAAATATGTTTTTGCTCAGTTTTCCATCTCCTCTCCAACTGACTCTCTGATCACATATGTGTTATAAGTAACTTGACATGTTACTTGATATTGTTTCACAAGTTATTAGGTCTCTGTACATTTATTAAAAATCATTTTTTCTTTCATAGCTTTAGTTTGGAATCAATTTCTATTGATTTATACTTTGTTAGAATGAATCATATGAGTTTTATTCCTGGTCCTAGTGCATGGCACTCACTTTAGGGTATGGGATTCTTTCTGTTAAATTCTTGCTTTCTGTTCAATTCTGTTAAAGAATGCCTTACTCTACTTCTCACTGGATTCGTAAGGTAGATAGTAAGTTCTCTTCACTCTGGATAGGGTGAGAGCTCTACCTCCCAGCACTCTGTGACCTTTTTTCAACAATTCATTTCTTAATTCTTTGCACAAGTTGCTGGCCCTTGAGGGTTTTCACCCAGTACAAGATCTGCTTATTCAAAGACATGACCAAAATCCACCTGCTGACATCTGGGTACTCCTCATACACTCGCCTCTCTTGTTTCCAATCTCTGCTACACAAATTCCAGCCATTTCTGCAGCCCTTAAGTCTGATCTCTGCCTCATTAGAGACACACTTCTGGTTTCTACCCATACCACAGTCAGGAAAATGCCTCAGGACAGAAATCTGGGGTAAACAGGAAGCTCATTACATATGTTTTCCCTTCTCCCAAGGGTCATGGTCTCCCAGGGTCACTGGTAAACTGCCTGTTTACCAGTTTTGAAAACATTCAGTTCAGTTCAGTTCAGTCACTCAGTCATGTCTGACTCTTTGCGACCCCATGAACCGCAGCATGCCAGGCCTCCCTTTCCATCACCAACTCCTGGAATTTACCCAAACTCATATCCATTGAGTCGGTGAAGCCATCCAACCATCTCATCCTCTGTCATCCCCTTCTCCTCCTGCCTTCAATCTTTCCCAACATCAGGGTCTTTTCAAATGAGTCAGCTCTTTGCATCAGGTGGCCAAAATGTTGGAGTTTCAGCTTCAACATCAGTCCTTCCAATGAACACCCAGGACTGATTTTGACTAGGATGGACTGGTTGGATCTTGTTGCAGTCCAAGGGACTCTCAAGAATCTTCTCCAACACCACAGTTCAAAAGCATCAATTCTTCGGTGCTCAGCTTTCTTCACAGTCCAACTCTCATATGCATCATGACCACTGGAAAAACCATAGCCTTGACTAGACAGACCTTTGTTGACAAAATAATGTATCTGCTTTTTAATATGCTGTCTAGGTTGGTCATAACTTTCCTTCCAAGGGTTAAGGGTCTTTTCATTTCATGGCTGAAATCACCATCTGCAGTGATTTTGGAGCCCAGAAAAATAAAGTCTGACACTCTTTTCACTGTTTCCCCATCTATTTGCCATGAAGTGATGGAACCAGATGCCATGATCTTAGTTTTCTGAATGTTGAGCTTTAAGCCAACTTTTTCACTCTCCTCTTTCACCTTCATCAAGAGGCTCTTTAGTTCTTCGCTTTCTGTCATAAGGGTGGTGTCATCTGCTATTGATATTTCCCCGGCAATCTTGATTCCAACTTGTGCTTCTTCCAGCCCAGCGTTTCTTATGATGTACTTCTGCATATAAGTTAAAGAAGCAGGGTGACAATATACAGCCTTGATGTACTCCTTTTCCTATTTGGAACCAGTCTGTTGTTCCATGTCCAGTTCTAACTGTTGCTTCCTGACCTGCATACAGGTTTCTCAAGAGGCAGGTCAGGTGGTCTGGTGTTCCCATCTCTTTCAGAATTGTCCACAGTTTATTGTGATCCACACAGTCAAAGGCTTTGGCATAGTCAATAAAGCAGAAATAGATGTTTTTCTGGAACTCTCTTGCTTTTTCAATGGTCCAGCGAATGTTGAAAACATTAACCTTATTCATTTTTATAGTTTTATAGTTGTTTATGTCAGGAAAATAAATTTAAAATGAGTATCTTAATCATAGTTGGTCATGAAAATTTATCACCTCTTAAAAAAAAAAAAAAGAAAATTTATCACCTCTTGAGCTTTGGGCTAAAGATCAAGTGTAGTATCTGTCCTTATCAGTTCCATAAATTGTGGGGGAAATGAACAAATAAATGAATGTTGGCAGAATCAAGAACTATTATTTTCAAAGTGTGCTTTGCTAATCATCTTTATCCTATTGACAACTCCTTACACAAACTCATCCATCTATCATGTGTCCCATTTGCTAGAAACATTTTTAATTGTATACAGCTAAACTTCAATTTAAAAAGAAAGAAAAATATTTTTAGATCCCAATCCCAATTGCTATTAATATATGGTATTTACATTTTCAAAACATACTTTAAAGTAGAAAAGCCTTAGAAAATCAAAAGATTAAGTATTCAAATTTTCATGAATCTCTACTAGCTGATAAAATTAATGGACAATGTCCCTTTTGACCCTCAAATTGCCTCCTTTGATATCAAAGATATACTTTCACTACATTTAATCAAATACATAATTACCATTTTGGTACTACATTTATAGCACAAAATAACAAGTCTACATAGCTAACATTCTTGCTAAACTTAACATTTTTTTTCTTCCAATTATGGCATTTTCTTTGCTCATATAATTTTCCATGTTATTTTCTCCTTATTATAATCATAATGAACATAGAAGTTGGGCCAAGTGACAATAAATTAAACAATATTTATATTCTATAAGAATATTGACCATGGCACACCATGGGTTATGATGCTTCCTCAATTTGTATTCATGTACTGTATTCAAGCAATCAAGTAAAGGGCACCAGGTATAAGGGAGATGATGGGGAATCAGAAGATCTTAATTGTAGTTTTGGGTGCCTTTTACTAACTAGCTGTGAACCCATAGGTGATTTCATTTAACATCTTTGGTGCCTTGGTTTCAACATCAGTGAAATAATAATGTTAGACTAAAGAATTTTAGTATCTGACATTTACTGAGAGTACTTTCTATGTACCAGGTACTATACCAAGAATTTTAAATAATCAATATCAGTTAATCTTCACAATAATAAATCTATGAGACTATTTGTCAGGGTTCTCCAGAGAAACGGAACCAACATATCCAATATGGATATGTGAGAGGAGATCTTTAATGAGAATTTGCTCACATGATTATGGGGGCTGAGAAGTTCTGCAGTATGCCATCTTCAAGCTGGAGAACCAGGAAAGCTGGTGGTATAATCCAGCCAAGGCCAGAGGAATTGCTGATGTAAGTCCTGGAGCTCAAATGCCCAAGAACCAGAAATTTCAATGTCCAAAAGAAGGAGAATATGGGTATCTCAAATCAAGAAAAAAGAGCACATTAGCCCTTCCTCCTCCTTTTTGTTCTCTTCAGGCTCTCAGTGGATCAGGTAATGCTCACTCACATTGGAGAAGGCAATCTGCTTTACTCAGTCTACTGATTCAAATGCTAATTCATCCAGAAACACTCCCACATACCTAACCAGACATAATGACCAACTATCTGAACATCCCTTAACCCAGTCAAGTTGACAAAGAAAAGTAGTCATCACAGAGGTAGATATTATTATTGTTGTTATCTTATAAATAGGAGAAGGCAGTGGCAACCCACTCCAGTACTCTTGCCTGGAAAATCCCATGGACGGAGGAGCCTGGTAGGCTTCAGACCTTGGGGTCTCGAAGAGTCAGACATGACTGAGCGACTTCACTTTTACTTTTCACTTTCATGCACTGGAGAAGGAAATGGCAACCCACTCCAGTGTTCTTGCCTGGAGAATCCCAGGGACAGCAGAGCCTGGTGGGCTGCCGTCTATGGGGTTGCGCAGAGTCGGACATGACTGAAGTGACTTAGCAGTATCTTATAAATACTTAAAACTGAGGTTCAGTACCACTAAGGACCTCTTCTAAGTGGTAAATGGAAGAGTCAGTTTTGGACTTAAACCTGTCTGCATCAATAGCCCAGGCTATTGATACCTCAAATTCTAAGTGAGACAGATTTCTAAACTTTCTTCTCTAAAATATTAAATGTCATATCCTATTGGGAAAAAAGCTTACATGCAGATTGAAGAGTCTTATCACTCCTCCTTCTGTTGAGTATAACCTAGGCCTGTACTATATTTGCACACTGTCTGTCTGTCAAGTTTAGTTCCCAAGCAGAAACTTCGTCTAACACAACATTCTGCCTAGAGGTTCACACATTGCTGGCACTTGGTAAGTGTTCATAACAATATGAATGGCATCTGTTTACTGAAAGGAACTTTGCTGTTAATGCTTATTTGGTATTTGTTCAAATATATATTTAGCAGTGCTAACTGCTGAAAGCATTCTAATCTCTTAATACATGTAAAAGGTTGTTTATATTAATATTAGCCAATAACAGCCTCAGTTTGGCATAGTCTGGTCCTAGCTAGTCTAGACTCATAGTAAATATATCTAGCCAAGATCTATCTTAGTTCATCAGTTAGTGACTGTTTAGCATTTAGTGAATATTTAGGCATATTATTTACCTATCCTTGTATTAAATATCTAAACAAATAAATCAGTCTTCAGGAATTTATCATCTAATGCACTGGAATTTTGCCTGTGTGTCCATGTTAAGTCGCTTCATCTTGTCCAACTCTTTGCAACACTATAGACTGTAGCTCACCAGAGTCCTCTGTCCATGGGATTCTCCAGGCAAGAATACTGGAGTGGGTTGCCATGCCCTTCTCCAGGGGATCTTCCTAACCCAGGGAACCCATGTCTCATGTCTCCTGCATTGGCAGGCGGGTTCTTTACCACTAGCGCCACCTGTACGGTTTTGTATAAGTACTATGGAGTTAATACAACAGAGAGGGCATCAGAACTAGGATTAGAGATTGGAGAAGTCACACTACACAAACTGATACCCCAATAAGACCTGAAATGTTTTCATAAATTAGCCAGGTAAAGAGCAGGTGGAAGAGGATTCCAGAGGGAAGAATTTGTTCAAAGAACTAAAGGTTAGGGAAAGAGAACGGCATCATTGGAAAAACTGAATATAATTCAGAATGGTCCAAAGAGTAGTGGCAAAATATGAAATTGAAAGGTAGGTAGACATCATCCTAATGAGCTTTATAAGCCTTAATACTTCCATATTAAGCCATGAAACCTTTACCTGAAGACAACTGAAAAGATTTAAGTGGTCAAGCAAGGTAATCAGATTTGCATCTTGAAAAGGTCACTTTGGCTTCAGTGTAGGAAGCAAATTACAGGGGACAAGAATGGATCAAAGGAGAATAATTAGGGGCCTTTTAAAATACTAGTATCAAGGCAGTAGATGAATTAGAGTCACTTGAGATAAAATTGACAGGACAAGGTGGGAGCTGTTAGAAGTAGTTGGGAAGGAATAGAAATCAAGGACATGCTTGTGTCCTGGCTTGAAAAACTGGATAGGTGTTAATCCTACTCACTGGGATATGAAACATGAAGAGAGAAGCAACTTTGAGGTTAGAAAAGTTGATTTCATTCAAGTCCAAAGAGACACCTTTGTTGCTGTTGTTTGGAATATCTTCTGGGACTATTTCAATTCTTATACAGCTCTCATCTGTCCCACAAATCAGCACCTTTGAACTACAGTATATTCTGTTTTATCTTTCTCCACCAATTCAGTCAAAATGCCCTTCGATTACTGAAAAGGTGATGACAGGAAATGGAGATTACTTACCCTGAATAATATTGATTCTTGAAAAAGATGATGGAACGCACCTCACAGACTCGAACAGATCCTGTGGGGGAAAGTACTATTCTGGGCTAGTCAGTAAAATCCTATATGGTAGCATAGGTACATAAAATACAGTACTAGTTTTGTGGGGAAATAACTGAGAGAGAGGTCCTAGAGGATTGCAAGCCAATCTCAGCTGATAACAGCATTTCTGCAAAACCTGATACAGTATTTCTGAAAATATAACTGCTTTCATAGAAATGAGCAAGAGACCTGGTGATATAAAAAATTAAATGGAATGTCCCAGTTTAATAGCTTTCACTGTCCACTGCCATAGGATCCCTGCAAACATTGAACCTACTCATTGAGTGAAACCATTGAAAACATCCACCAAATTGCCTATCCGCTAAAAATTGAGATTATCCTCAAAGAAGCCTATGCTCCCCAGCTGACTACATTTCTCACCCAAACTACTCTACTAAATTACTTTACCTCTCCAGCATTTGCAGACATCTGCTTTTGTGACTCTACCATAGAAAAAGGCCCAGTGACTATCTAGCCTAGGCACTTTCAGGGAAGGTGTTAAAACCATAGCTATCTAATGAAATCCTTCAAAATAAATTAACCTCAGGTATCTTAATATGTTGATGTAATGGAGAATGTCTGCCAAGAAGGATGGCTTTGGCTAGGGCAACTGATTTCAGGTCCATCCTTCTGACGATTATTAGGTAGTATGTCTGGTTGCCTGTTTATTGAGGTCACTCCTAATTTATGACAATAAAATTATGTTCTCAATTTAAAAGGAAAAGTTTGTTTCTATGTTCTATAGTGCAGTGGCTAAAGTGGTTTAAAAAAATCTCTCAGATAAAAAAAAAAAAAAAAAACAGCAAAGGATGCCAAAGAGTATCCCTGTTTCTGTCCTGCCTTGTCATCTTTAAAATTATTGCTTTGCATTCTCAAAGTGGTATCATAAACAATGTGAAGAATATATTTTTAATTATCTCCTTAGATTAAACTTCTAGAAGTGTTGTTATACCCTGGATCAAATAATTTGTTCAATGTACAATTTTTTATATTAATAAATACCAGATTACTTACAAAAAGAACTACCTAAGTAACTAACTTCCACCAGTAAAACATGGGAGTGATTATTTCCTACATGTTCACTAATAATGGATTTTATCCATAGTATTTTAATCTGTACTAATCCAAAATGGTTCAGACAGTAGAGAATCTGCCTGCAGATGACATGATCCTCTACATAGAAAACCCTAAAGACTCCACCAGAAAATAACTAGAGCTAATCAATGAATATAGTAAAGTTTCAGGATATAAAATCAACACACAGAAATCCCTTGCATTCCTATACACTAATAATGAGAAAACAGAAAGAGAAAGTAAGGAAACAATTCCATTCACCATTGCAATGAAAAGAATAATATACTTAGGAATATATCTACCTAAAGAAACTAAAGACCTATATATAGAAAACTATAAAACACTGGGGAAAGAAATCAAAGAGGGCACTAATAGATGGAGAAATATACCATATTCATGGATCAGAAGAATCAATATAGTGAAAATGAGTATACTACCCAAAGCAATTTATAGATTCAATGCAATCCTTATCAAGCTACCAATGGCATTTTTCACAGAGCTACAACAAATAATTTCACAATTTGTATGGAAATACAAAAAACCTTGAATAGCCAAAGCAATCTTGAGAAAGAAGAATGGAACTGGAGGAATCAACCTGCCTGACTTCAGGCTCTACTACAAAGCCACAGTCATCAAGACAGCATGGTACTGGCACAAAGACAGAAATATAGATCAATGGAACAAAATAGAAAGCCCAGAGATAAATCCACACACCTATGGATACCTTATCTTTGACAAAGGAGGCAAGAATATACAATGGATTAAAGACAATCTCTTTAACAAGTGGTGCTGGTAAAACTGGTCAACCACTTGTAAAAGTATGAAACTAGAACACTTTCTAACACCATACACAAAAATAAACTCAAAATGGATTAGAGATCTAAACATAAGACCAGAAACTATTAAACTCCTAGAGGAGAACATTAGGCAAAACACTCTCCGACATAAATCACAGCAGGATCCTCTATGACCCACCTCCCAGAAGATTGGAAATAAAAGCAAAAATAAACAAATGGGACCTAATTAAAATTAAGAGCTTCTGCACAACAAATGAAACTGTAAGCACGGTGAAAAGACAGCCTTCAGAATGGGAGAAAATAATAGCAAATGAAGCAGTGGACAAAGAATTAATCTCAAAAATATACAAGCAACACCTGCAGCTCAATTTCAGGAAAATAAATGACCCAATCAAAAAAATGGGCCAAAGAACTAAACAGACATTTCTCCAAAGAAGACATACAGATGGCTAACAAATACATGAAAAGATGTTCAACATCACTCATTATCAGAGAAATGCAAATCAAAACCACAATGAGGTATGATTTCATGCAAGTCAGAATGGCTGCTATCCAAAAGTCTACAAGTAATAAATGCTGGAGAGGGTGTGGAGAAAAGGGAACACTGTTGGTGGGAATGCAAACTAGTACAGCCACTATGGAGAACAGTGTGGAGATTCCTTAAAAAACTGGAAATAGAACTGCCATATGACCCAACAATCCCACTGCTGGGCATACACACCGAGGAAACCAGAACTGAAAGAGACATGTGTACCCCAGTATTCATCGCAGCACTCTTTATAATAGCCAGGACATGGAAGCAACCATGCTTCCATGGAAGCTTCCATGGAAGCATGGAAGCAATCTAGGTTGCTTCCAAAGTCAAAATATATCCATCAGCATATAAATGGATAAGAAAGTTGTGGTACATATACACAATGGAGTATTACTCAGCCATTGAAAAGAATACATTTGAATCAGTTCTAATGAGGTAGATGAAACTGGAGCCTATTATACAAAGTGAAGTAAGCCAGAAAGAAAAACACCATATACAGTAAAATAACACATATATATGGAATTTAGAAAGATGGTAACGATAACCCTGTATGTGAGACAACAAAAGAGACACAGATGTATAGAACAGTCTTTTGGACTCTGTGGGAGAGGGAGAGGGTGGGATGATTTGGGAGAATGACATTGAAACATGTAAAATATCATATGTGAAACAAATCGCCAGGCCAGGTTTGATGCATGATACAGGATGCTCGGGGCTGGTGAACCGGAATGACCCAGAGGGATGGGATGGGGAGGGAGGTGGGAGGGGGGTTCAGGATGGGGAACACATGTACACCGGTGGCAGATTCATGTCAATGTATGGCAAAACCAATACAACACTGTAAAGTAATTAGCCTCCAATTAAAATAAATAAATTTATATTGGGAAAAAAAAAAGAATCTGCCTGCAGTATGGGAGACCTGGGTTTAATCCCTGGGTTGGGAAGATCCCCTGGAGCAGGGAATGGCTACACACTCAGTATTCTGGCATGGAGAATTCCATGGACAGGACACCATCCACAGGGTTGCAGAGTCAGACAAGACTAAAAGACTTTCACTTTCAATCCAAAGTCAAAATATATTTCATAGTTTATTATTTTCACTTACCTGATTATTAATGCAATTAGCTATATTTTCATGTTTCTTGGTCATTTGTTTTCTTCTATTAATTACTTTCTATGACCATTGTTCAATTGGTCTATTGATTTGTTTTCTCATTGTGGGTCTCATTTTTTCTTGATTTTAAATTTGTGATATATTTATGACATTAATAATTTTTCATTTTTACTGCCTATAAATCACTTTTGTTTGATATTAATACTACTTCCTTCATTTGGTTTTTGACTGTGTTTTATATATATTTATATATAAATTCCTATAGCAAACTATAAAATTATTCAGTTTTCCTATCCTCTCAAGTAAGTCCTTAGTAAATTTTATCCTCATTTACCAATGTTTCTTGGTTTTATTAAATAGATTCTTTTAAAATGCCCACATAGGGACTTCCCTAGCAGTCCACTGGTTAAGACCTCGACTTCCAATACACAGAGTGTGGATTCTATCCCTCGCTAGGGAGCTAAGATCCTATGTAATTGCTTATTCTAATATGTATTATCAATTTCTGAATTCATTGTAGGTCCTACTGCTTCTCTTTAGGTTCAATTTTAGTATGTTTTTATGTAAGACTCTGAGTCATAGACTTTCGAGAAGGCTCTGTGTTTGAAAACAATGATTTATTTAGCACTTACTCTGGAATGATTCTTTTAATTGAGTGTGGAATTCTAGCTTAATTTCCCTCAGCTCTTTGAAGACATTCTTTCTTTGTCTAATGATAATTTGCTGCTGATGAGAATTCTAAACTCAGTTTACCTCTTCTTTCTGATTATCTTGTTCTTATCATGTGAACTATTCCTAGGCTATAAATAAATTAGGCTTAAATAGTTTTTAACAAAATCAGGCTAATGTAGGCCCTACTTCTTCTCTCCAGGTTGATAAAATATACATATACCAGCACCAGGTGCAGTGTTAACAAGAAATACAAATAATGAGTTTTCCTTAATTCTGAATGCTGAGCTAGAATTATTTGCCTTCCATAATGTTGAGTCAAGATTCTTGGTCCTTAACACTGCAGCATTATGAAGGAGAAACATAGAAGAGAGAAGCATATCCACTTGCAATGATCTCTTAATTTTCATACACAAGAACTCTCCCTGTTAGCAAGCCTAGGCTACGTGTTGCTGCAGGATCTAACTGGGATCAATTCTCTTTCCTGAAGTGGAAGAAGTAATGAAGAGAAGCTTTGAACTCCTTCCTTGAAGATTAACAATATTCATTTTCCTCAAAACTTTTCACTGTTATTCCATAATTTTTTACTTCTAATGAAGCTAGTAAGTCTGAGGCCATCCTGATATTTTACCCCTTGATAGATGTGCTGCTTGTTCTGTCAATTGAACTTCCATAAGATTCTAGTCCTAGTTTACCTGACTATGGCTTATTTATTCCCTTAGACTTTGAACTGAAAGCCTAGTGAATAAGCCAATAGCTTTTAACTAGTAATTCAGTTATTAGGGGCTGCAGGACGAGTAAACTAGAGAAACTGGTAGCCAATCCAGGTGGGTTGTATTTGCCTACTTCTATGAAATTTAAAGTAGTTTTCTCTGGGAGCTTTCCATTATTTTTAGGGAAAGACTACCTAGTATTTAGGGGCTTCCCTGGTGGTTCAGTGGTAAAGAATCCGCCTACAAATGAAGGAGATGCAGGTTTCATCCCTGGGTCAGGAAGATCCCCTGGAGGAGGAAATGGCAACCCACTCCAGTATTCTTGCTGGGATAATCTCATGAACAGAGGAGCCTGGTGAGCTACAGTTCATGGGATCACAAAGAGTCAGACACAATTGAGCGTGCATGCATCTAGTATTTACTTGCTCCCCAGGTTAATCTCCCAACTAGTCTTTTATAGATTTCACCAAGTAGCTGCAAGCCTACCGCCACCAAGAATTATTTATAAGCTCTCTTTAAGCCCTCCAACCATGCACAATATTCCTGTTTAAAATCTGTCTAGGGGTTAAAATTGTAGTGTAATGTGATTTTTCCATTAGACCTGCTTCTCTCTAGTTCTGTGGAGAAAGAATGAGTCTCAAATGGGCCATTTCTTTCTTTTCCTCCCATGGCTCTCTTTCATCACTGGAACTGACTCACTCACTGATTCAAACCTTAGTGTCCTCATTTGTCTTCACCCAAATGTATTACATCTGGTGAACTTGTAATAAGACTTTGTGGTCAGGCCCCTTGGATTCCTAAAGATAAAGTTTTATCTCCATTTTTGTTCTTGATGTCTTTGTTATTCATCTCTGTAAGTATTAGGCAAAGGCATATATTATGCAAACATGCCCTGACTCTATACTCTGTCCCATAATGTAACAATAAAGTAGGCTTTAACTTAATGGTTTATAATAAAAAGTGAGAACTAGTAGGTATCCAGATGAAAAACGGAGATAGTATAAAGCATGATCAAAGACACTGAGGAGGGCTGCTAGAAGTTCAGTTTAGGTAAAACACAACTTACATCTAAGGAAGCCATATTTACTTCTTAGATTCTTATCAGAAGGTTTTACAGATAAAAATGATAAATATTAAAATAAATGTTATTGTTTCTTGTATTATCATAGGACAATGTGTTTGACAAAGTTGAAGCTCTTCTGTGGGATTATAAAAGCAACAGACTAGGATTCAATTCAGTTCTGTTCAGTCACTCAAGTCGTGTCCGACTCTTTGCAACCCCATGAACTGCAGCACTCCAGGCCTCCCTGTCCATCACCAACTCCCAGAGGCCACCCAAACCCATGTTCATTGAGTCGGTGATGCCATCCATCCATCTCATCCTCTGTCGTCCCCTTCTCCTCCTGCCCTCAATCTTTCCCAGCATCAGGACCTTTTCAAATGAGTCAGCTCTCTGCATCAGGTGGCCAAAGTATTGCAGTTTCAGCTTCAACATCAGTCCTTCCAATGACCACCCAGGACTGATCTCCTTTAGGATGGACTGGTTGTATCTCCTTGCAGTCCAAGGGACTCTCAAGAGTCTTCTCCAACACCACAGTTCAAAAGCATCAATTCCTCGGTGCTCAGCTTTCTTTATAGTCCAAATCTCACATCCATACATGACTACTGGAAAAAACATAGCCTTGACTAGACGGACCTTTGTTGACAAAGTAATGTCTCTGCTTTTTAATATGCTGTCTAGGTTGGTCATAACTTGCCTTCCAAGGAGCAAGAGTCTTTTAATTTCATGGCTGCAATCACCATCTGCAGTGATTTTGGAGCCCAGAAAAATAAAGTCAGCCACTGTTTCCACTGTTTCCCCATCTATTTGCCATGAAGTGATGGGACCAGATGCCATGATCTTAGTTTTCTGAATGTTGAGCTTTAAGCCAACTTTTTCACTCTCTTCTTTCACTTTCATCAAGAGGCTCTTTAGCTCGTTTTCACTTTCTGCCATAACGGTGGTGTCATCTGCATACCTGAGGTTATTGATATTTCTCCCAGCAATCTTGATTTCAGCTTGTGCTTCCTCCAGCCCAGAGTTTCTCATGATGTACTCTGTTAGAACCTTTTTTCTTTTTCATCTTTTTTTAACAGAAACAACTGCTGCTAAATGGCTATCTCTACTTGATAGATACATAAATATATGGCCTCTATCATCTCTAGGGTTCATTTCTTGCAGCTATCAAATAAGACAGTGAAATTCTTTATTTTCTAGGGTTACTCCATGCTGTACTTATTTATGCACACATAGTAAAAAGATGACTTCTCTGTAGGTGAAGTTGCCTACCTACAGAAAATATATTTTAATCTCTGCCTACCTAGCTACTTTCTTCAGTTTTGGTATCTGTGACATCACAATCAACACCCATAAAAATAATTGAGAAACCTTAACTGAACACATTCAAGATTCTTCAAGCAGGACCTAGAAGAAAAGATTTCATAATTGGAATCAGATGAAATGCTTATCTTTTTTGTGATTTCTGTTTGGATTTTGAAGCAGAACCGTATTTTATTCAAAAATAGATTCAAGATATTTATGATTAATATTGTTTGGGGAACAGTTTGCTATAACATAGTTTAAGTTCAGAAAGTAGCTTATGAAGATACTCTTAAAAACCCTTTCAAAGTGTTTTGATACTTTGATACTCTTAAAAACCCTTTCAAAGTGTTTTCACCTATCTCTGAAATGAAAGCCTTTTTACATAAGCACAAAGTGGAAAAAATTATAGTATAAACAGCTATGGTTATTAATAGGAAGGCAGGTGGCATTGATTAAAAGAAAACAGTAAAGATTCTCATTTGAAAGTGATTTCACAATTATGTACTATGGATTATTCTGGAAACTATGATGTGAGAGTAAGGCAAATTTTGCTAAGCTTTATAATTATGAACTATTTAAGATGAAAAATATCAACCTAATTACATTTTCCTTTCCACAAGAACCCATGGTTAGACATTCTTGCCTCTGACTTTCTCTGCCATCACAAACCATACTATCTTCCACGCAGTGGAGTTCAGTAAAGGGAAATAGCCATGTTATTTGACATTTGCTCTATTTCTCAATATCTAGTATATGATGAATACTCAATAAATATTGTTCAATAGTGTCTTTAATGAGAATCCCAATTAAAACAAATGTTTTATATGAATACTCTTTAAGGTCAATGCAGTAACGGGGATTACCTTAACATAACTTCACATAAATCACAAATGGGGCAAGATTGGACAAATGACTTGCATCACCATTTACCATTTTCAGTATTATTATGAAGTCTCACTAGATAAGAATAGAGCAGCCCTTTGTTAGAGCATGGTTTCCTCTAACACCTCATAATTTGCTTATGCAATGCAGAAGTAAAAATATTTTTAAGTTTTTACATAATGACTTCTTTGGCCAAGGAAATGACTTTGAGCAGCAGGGAGAATAAATTTCTCCCCACATTGCTCTTCTTTTGTAAGACACCACTCTTTGCAACAGTATGAACTACCTATTTCTCAAAATCAATTGTGAATAAGAATAACCTGGGAATGTTGAAAAATATTCAGTTCCTGAATCAGACCCAGAGATTCTAATTAAAGTAGCAAATAATACAGGTTGCCCTGAGCACCTGGTAGGACTGTAGGAGAGTAGATATGAAAGATTTATTTTTAATTTGAAATTTTTTTCATGGAATTTAAGATATTATCATAATAATTAACACCTCTCAAGAAACCACATAGGAAAAGATTCCTTTGAATACATTTTTTTCTAATTATGAGTACTATGTATTCATATATAAAAAATGTGGAAAGTAGTGGAAGGTATAAATGATAATCTAAAATTTTCCCATATCCCACTATTGAGAATAAAAGCCATTAATTTTTCTTTCTTTTTTGGAGATCTTAAATTGTTTCATAAAAAGTCTTAAGAAAATTTCAAAAGGCATTTGTTTTTAGATAAGTAAGTTTTCACAAATACATCTGTGTAATCAACTTCCAACTCCCAAATCAAGAAATATAATATTACAAGTATCTCAGAATCCTGCCCATTTCATGCTCCCTTTTTGTCACAACCCTCCACCGAAGATAAATACCCTTATCCTGATGTCTATTACCATAAGTGAGCTTTGTGTGCTTTTCATCTATAGAACATCTTTCTCTCAACATTAAGAAAACAGATTTGTAAAATTTATACATATCAATTTGTGTAGCTATAGCTCATTCATTCTCATAGCTGTGAATATACCACCAGTTTGGAGCAATTACAAATATTTCCAATATGAACATTTCTGCATGTTTTGTGGTAAACATATATCTGCACTTATGTTACATATTGAGTAGATTTGCTGAGTCATAGGATATGTACAGAATATATATGTTCAGTTAAGTTTTTACCACCAAATGATTTTTCAAAGTTGTTGTACCAATTTACGCTCCTACTAGCAGAGCATGAGACTTCTAGTTGCTCCACATCTTCACCATAACTTGGTGTTTTCTTTCTTTTTCATTTCAGCAATTTTGGTGGATAAAATGTTGTCATATTATGGTTTTAATTTATATTTTCCTAGTGACTAATGAAGTTGAAATCCTATCATTGGCATTTTGATGTATTTCTTTCTTTCCAATTTTTTTTTCTGTATGTCAGAATATGTACATATGATATTTAAAATTAAGATTATATTGCATATATAATTATGTGAACACCTAAAATTGCATCAAGAGAATTTTCCATGTTCACAAATATTCTTCAGAAATATTACTTTTAGAATATCATTCTGACTTTTCTCATTAAAAATAATTAAATGGTTCTCCAATGGGTTTCCCAGGTGGCCTGGTGATAAAGAATCACCTGCCAATGTAGGAAACACAGGAGATGAAGGTTCAGACCCTGGGTCAAGAGGTTCCCCTGGAGAAGGAAATGGCAACCCACTCCAGTATTCTTGCCTGGAAAACCCCATGGACAAAAGAGCCTGGCAGTCTGCAGTCCACGGGGTCACAAAGAGTTGGACACGACTGAAGTGACTTAGCATGTACACATCTTGTAAATACGAGGCTCTCAATCAATATATTTGCTCAAAATCAAAAGCACAATGACCATCCACAAGTAAAGTCTAACCTGTGATGTTCTGTCATTGCAGTATTCAAAATCTCAGGCTCTGTATAGATACCATGAAGATGAATTTCCATGAAGAGAAATTTAGAGTTGATAATAAATTTTCCCCATTGGAACATATATATGAAAAAGTCTATTTTTTAAATAAGAATATTGCTATTAGCTAGAGGCTAGTTTCAATTTGTAAATGAAGTGAAGTGAAGTGAAGTGAAGTTGCTCAGTCGTGTCCTACTCTTTGCGACCCTATGGACTGTAGCCCACCAGGCTCCTTTGTCCATGGGATCTCCAAGCAAGAATACTGGAGTGGGTTACCATTTCCTTCTCCAGGGGATCTTCCCAACCCAGGGATCGAACCCAGGTCTCCCGCATTGGAGGCAGACGCTTTAACCTCTGAGCCACCAGGGAAGGCCCAATATTCACCCAATAAGTAGAAATCTTACAAACTCCCTCATAGAACTGATTTAGTGAACTCGTTTTTTCAGGGCAGTTATTAGCATCAGATTCTCAGTAATATCCCAGCATGTTGGGATATAATTTATTCACTCTAGTTAGCCACAGCTGACTCAGTAACCAGGTACAGCAATTATCTGTATGGTAGAATAACATAAAAGGTAGGGTTGGGGAGGTCTTTCAAGAGAAGATGTGGAAGGAAAAGAGTGATTATTCATTAAGTATAAACCGTATTCAGTGAACTTTTCAAAGTAGGTTAAATGATAAACATTTCATTTAATTGGTAAGGGATTAATGGCTTATTGTCTGTCAGTGGTTAGGCTTTAAAATGTGAACATTAAAACATTAATTTGAGCTATACTGAGAACCTGCTTAAGGAGGACAAGTCTTAATTGAGCACATGTTTCAAACCCTCATGGCTTGTATTCCTTTCCCCTTTGTTTATGTGGTTTCTACAGTTACACTAACACTGCACTTCCTTACATTCAGTAATAACTTTCATTTTGCAGATAGAAAGCACTGCTAGCTTTTCCTTTTCTCCTCTTTATTTGTAGACTTCTATGTAGTTTTGGTTCAATTCATCTACTGAATACACATCTCAGCTATTTCGTGCTGAGATGTTGGAAGCATTCAGGGACATTTCCAGAGCTAGTGCTATATGTCAAGTAATTCAGAACTCACAGTAAAAAAATAATAATAATAAAGGTAAGATTACCAGACCAAAATCCCAAATACAAACGTTTCTCAATTCATGGCAAAGATCACATTTACAATCTTGCTTATTCCAACCCTTCCAAAAACTAATGCAGTAGAACATGGATTGTCATGGTAATAGAGAACAGAAAAGTGTACATCCCAGTGTTTCTCAAAATATCATTCAAGAATTTCCTGCATCAGAAGCACCTGGAATGTTTACTGGAAAATGCCACACCTAGAGCCTCAAAACCAAAATCTCTGGGGATTAAGTTGATAAACTTAGATTTCTATTAAGTTCCCTGGATGATTCTTATTCATGATACAGTCTGAGTATCTCTGCTACAACGTTACAACAGTAGTTTATCATAGAGTTAACTGAAAGACACTGGGCTTTAGACAGCACCTGGCCTGCTATCATAAAAAGCAGGGGGCATCATGAACACAGATCAGGAAATTCTTCTATAACATTCTTCAGGCCAAGCTGTTCTCTGTCATCACACCTCTAATCAGAAGGTACATAGGGAGAAGTGATGGCTACAAACAGCAGGCCCTGATGGTGAAAGCAGTGGATTCCAGTTGGCAAGTCACAGGTTCCTTCATGGCACAGATTCCCATTTGAAAGTGCACGTGGAGGAATATGCACATATGAGCATGTAAGGCACCATTAAGCAATGAAAACTCATGTGAAATTAGGAGACCTGACTTTAAATCCAAGCTCCAGTAGTTACCATTAGTTAGATTATTGACACCTTACTCCATCCAGTCCTGAGGCTTATCTATGTGATCTTGGGGAAATTGTTTAAATTTTAACCTCAATTTCCTCACCAGATAATCAGGGATTCATAATAATTACTTCACAGGTGTGAGGACTAAATGAGTGCCAAACATAATTTTTGAGATATAGTAGGTACTCAACAAGATTCACTCAGTAATTCTTTACATAAAAACGTGTGTGTGATCAGTGTGTAAATTATAAAGAGCTACACAGAAGGATGCAAGGGTGCAGTACTGTGTAGTCAGAATGAGGATGGATGGGAGACCAAGACAACCTGCATTAGAATTCCAGTTCCATCACATACTACCTATGTGATGTTGGGCATTCAATTTAATATCTCTCTGACTCAGTTACCTCATCTGTAAAGTGGGGATCATAACTGTATCTGTCTCATGAGTCATTGTAAAAATTAATAAGAGAATTACAATTAACTCCCTTAGCAGAGTCTAATACATTGTAAGCACTCAGCAAATGTTCATATTATTATTACATTACTAGTGTAAGATGTTAGTAGCAATGGTTGCATATTACATAATAGTTTTCATAATTGATCTCTATGATAATTTTGTTAGGTAGGCTGGCAAGCATTGTTTTCCTCATTTTACAGCTGAGGGCACAAAATATAAAGTCTAAGAGCACTGGCCATCATCATACAGCTAATAAATGGAAAGGTATGAACTTAGCTCAGCAGGAAATTTGTCCAAATTATCTGGATATTATTCCAACCATCCATTTTGCTTTGACTTTCTAAACCTAATTTAGGACTAGTAAAATAAATTTGTTTGGAATTTACTTTCAGAAGTATTTTTCATAAAGGTTGCAACCAGAAAATTCTTAAGACAGGACAAAATAGAGAATCATCTCCCTAATTTGTTTTGAAGATATTTAAACAGCCATTGTCATAGATCCTGGAATTTGCCACTAAAAATGTATTTATGTGTATATTGATGACTTCTAATAATCAAAGACCATCTATAAAACTACTTGTAGCAAGTTGTCATGGCACTCATCATTCTCTTGTAGAATTCTCTTTTGAGTTCTGCCCCTCCTCTTTAGTTCCAATGCCCCTAACCAGTTTAACATCTCATTGTCACCCCAGAATTAGCAGAACAATCCACCATTTTGTCTTCCTACTCTGGGCAGTCCTCCACACTGCTCTTAGAAATATTCTAAGAATTGAATCTTGTTATATAACTTGTTGACTTAAAAATCTTCATTTCTGCCAGTGTCCATTTGAAAAAATATCCTGTTACCTTAGCTAACCATGAAGATTCTCAAAGTGTAACTTCCTTTCCAGCCTTGTATTACCTCCTCCCCACTGTAGCCACACCGGATAGTCCAGGAGATTTCACCTGATGCTCCTTACCGAAATGTTCACACACCAGACCCCTTCACCGGGAACTTTGACAACTCCTACTTCTCTGTCAGCTCTCAACTCAAACAGAACCTTCTTTATAAGCCCTTCTCACAGGACCTGCTGGCACACGCTGAAATATGAAATGCATTGTGTTGCTTCTGAGTGTGTGGTAATTCTTTCCTCTTCTGCCCTGAGGCCTTCTTTTATAGACTCAGTCCTCAGTAGCCACTGCTGACTGTGCCTGACACATGGTGGATTCTGAATACATATTTAATATACAGATGATTAGACAATAAGAGCTAGTTTGAGCAGGGCCTCATGGGAATGGATGCCAGGATTGGAAAAAGAGATAGGCAGGGAGGCTGGAGAGTGGAAGCAGGAAATAAATCAACTTTTTTTTTTTGGCTGGAGTTCTGTGTGGAGCTGATGTTTGGTAAAGACATTCCCTCAGGCTTCACATAAAACTTTTTGAACTCTGGTTACCTGTTTACCATTTCCTACCCAGATAGGTTTGGACTACAGCTGTCTATTGAGATCCCCCTGAATCAAATGAGTAGCAAAGTCAGTAGATAGGAAACAGTTCACATGGGGATAATGTTCCCAGATCTAGGAAACAAAAATGTAGGATGCCCAATTTGAATTTCATTGATACACAATGAATACATTTTAGATACTCAAATACTGCATGTTATTTGGCAACTCTAAAACAGGGCCATCAGTTGAGTGTGGCAATCATGAGTATTTTATTGAATTTATAAATGTTTCACTTTTGTCCAAAAAAGATTTCTATCAGTTTAAGGCAAAAGAGATCAGATAGGTTAGAAAATTAATAATAGTCACAACAACATTCTGGACCTCTTTTCAGAGATCATCTATAAAATGGGATTATTATAATCTGTTCTAGTTGTCTAACTATGGCTGTGTAACAAGTTATCCCACAAATTAGTGGCTTAAAATGACAGCCATTTTGTTTTAGCTTATGATTCTAGCCATTTTGTTTTAGCTTATGATTCTTGGATCAGAAAATTGAGCGGGTAATGTATCTGCTTCTTCCAGCATCGGTTGAGGTCACTTCATTCAGCTTAAGTATGGACTGTTCTGAAGGTCCAAGATGCTCTCACTCTCGTATCTGTGCCTTTGCAGGATTCTGTGGAAGGCCAGGCTCAGTGGGACTGTGGCCCAAGGTACCTACATGTGGTCTCTCCAGTAGGACAGTCTTAAAGAAATTAGTCTTCTAACAAGGCAGCTCAGGGCTCTTGGAGAGTTTGTTCTATGAGACAAAAGTTGAAATCGTTGGTCTCTTAAGGCTTGGACCCAGGAATAGACTCAATAATGCCTCCTCCATATTCTCCTGGTTACATAGTTTCAGGACAAACCCAGATTCATGAACAGGGAACACAGATCCAGTCTCTCACTAGGAAGAGAGTCTAAAAAATGGTGGCCATCTTGCACTCTGTCTCTTTAGCGGGTTCATGGGACGATGGAGTGAGATAATGTATGCATAAGTAGAGATAACATTAATGGCCTATTAGGGTCTAGAGTGCCAGTCCTATCAAAATCTCCCTTAACTATATCCTCTACCTCTAATCCCTGCTGCAGACAATCCCATAAGCCAGGGGAAAGGTATACATGGCATACATAAATCAGACAATTAGATCCTCACAGGTACTCCTTGGGAAAACAAAAGAACCTTGAATGTTAAAAGCAACTGATAGATAAGACACTTATTTCAAGCTGAACTTATTTCTAGGATACCAAATTCTGCCTTAGGTCTTTGGACCAGTATAATTGGCTTGGTTTTTTTCAGCAAGTGACCCATGAACCTAATTTCTATTAATGATAGCTCTCAAGATTGGAAAGACTCTCAATGTTTTAGGGAGAAAGAATACTATTATAAATTTTGAAAAGTAGCTAGTTCATAAAAGGGGAAAAAAAGCATTAAAAAATTCTAATGATATTGTACTTTGTTCATTAACAAAAGAAAATCTTTGAAACTTCCCATATCAAGTTGTTAGCCTAAGGCATGTGTACCCAAGACTGATTCCCTACCTTACCGTTCCTCCTAGAATGCTGGGCACACCATCCCAGCTCAGTTCAACAGAAGCACCAAGGAAACCACCAAAGGTATTCTCATTGCTCTTCTTGCCCAAAATAGTTCTTCCGTTATCACCTTGAGGCTATTAATCACTTCCTTGCACTGAAGAGGTGCTTTAGAAAGAACTGTGTTAAAATGCCATGTAACATCTATGGACTTTGATAACCCACAGGACTTTAATGCTGGGGAGGAACTCGCTGTCTTCATCCTATCTATAGCAAAGGAAACCAAAGCTCAGGGAGGTGAAGTGACCTGCCATAAGCTCACAGAGTTTTGAGTATTAGGGACAGAAAGTGATCATAGCAACTTTATATAATGTTTGACAAGCCATAAAGCTCTTACGCTCATTATATGCCATTTGATCCTCATAAATTCTTATATTATGGGCTTCCCTTGTGGCTCAGCTGGTAAAGAATCTGCTTGCAATGCAGAAGATCAGATCAGATCAGTCGCTCAGTTGTGTCCGACTCTTTGCGACCCCATGAATCGCAGCACGTCAGGCCTCCCTGTCCATCACCAACTCCCGGAGTTCACTCAGACTCATCTGGGTTCAATCCTTGGGCTGGGAAGATTCCCTGGAAAAGGGAAAGGCTACCCACTCCAGTATTCTGGCCTGGAGAATTCCATGGACTGTATAGTCCATGGGGTTGCAAGGAGTCAGACATGACTGAGCAACTTTCACTTTCACTTTCAATCTGTTATAAAGAAACTCTAAAAGCCAACGCATCAGAAGACTAACCAGGGTTTTTGTTCCATTACATACCTGCCTAACTTCTGGGCCCCATGAGAATGGAACACAGGTCAGGAAAACTTTGTTTTGCAGCATCAGGGTGGGCAAGGGATGAATGAACAGGCAGCCTGGATGGTTTTCTGGGTGAGGAAGAGCAGGGATTGCAAACTGGGGAAGGAGTCCCCAAAAGAAAACAACTGTTTCTCACATTTCTTTAAGAGGTTAATTCTGAATAGCTTTTTCCTTTTCCACGAGTCCTTTTTAATGGCCTCAAAGGACACCTGATTTCACGTGATTGTATCTGCAAAAGAAAAACTTGCCCAAATACAGATTGCTTAGCCTTTTCTCCTTTTCTTTAGCTATTCTTGCTGAACTGCCAATAAATTCCCAAGTTTTTGAGCTAAGCGACAAGGGGAATAATTTCCATTTCTGCTTCCCTCAGCATGAAAGGAGGCAATCTCTTTCCAATCCAAGGAACTTGCTTAGCAAAATTAAGAAGCATAGGAACCACCAGTTTCTCTGGCCTTTTATACTTTTTACAAAAGAAAAGCACATCACCAGATATAATTTGTGTTTTATTTTGCAGCAAGAAGTATTTGCCACCAAGCTTCTGAGATGTTATTACTAGGCTTGTTCTATCTGTATCTGAAGAACACTTCACAGTGATGAGGTAGCTTTTGGGTGCATGAGGAAAAAATAAGCAGTATTTAGACCCTCAGAGAACACTGCTGCAGCCATGGAGCCTGAGAACATGGCTCATGCTTTTAGTCACTGTCAAGAGACCCCAGTGGTAGATGTTTCATCAACAAATCCAATAGCTGCATTTCTATATTAAAAACTCTGGGGCTACTTTGCAGTACATAAATTTAGATGGATATGTAGGTAGATAGATAAGAGAGAGGGGATTTAAAATGTCTAACACTATTAAACATTTTATGAAAACTCAATTACATGAAGGCATTGCTGAGGGTAAATACTAGTTTCACTGTAGTGAAAGAGTAAGGAAATAATGGACCCATCACCCCAAAAGTGCCTTGGTGCTGGAGACATAAAGTGACAGAAGATTGGCATGCTGCTGCTGCTACTACTGCTGAGTAGCTTCAGTCGTGTCTGACTCTCTGAGACCCAATAAACGGCAGCCCACCAGGCTCATCTGTCCCTGGGATTCTCCAGGCAAGAATACTGGAGTGGGTTGCCATTTCCTTCTCCAATGCATGCATGCTAAGTCTCTTCAGTTGTGTCCGACTCTGTGCAACCCTACAGACAGAAGCCCATCAGGCTCCTCTGTCCACGGGATTCTCTAGGTAAGAATACTGGAATTGGTTGCCATTTCCTTCTCCCAAGATTGGCATAGTAACAACAATAATCCCAGGAGATGTTATTGTACTAGAAATTTCAAATGCTCTCAGAAAAATTTTTTCAAAATTAAAATACTCAATAGTTTTTATTATAAAACAATTTTATAATTTTCTCTCTAAATATCAAGTAGTAAAGAAAGTGGCCCAAGAGAGTTCCCCTTCATCTCCACACACTCTCCTCCCCAGCCCTGCAACACACATACGCACACACACCCCTCCTGTATTTCCAATCCCTAGCAGTATCCACTGTTAAGTTTTAACATAGCCTGATTTCTATGCACAAACATATTTTGAGTTAATGTGTTCATATTTTATATAGTGTTCTATAGTATGTTTTTAAAATCATTAATATGTCCTAACCATTTCTCCACTTAAACACATAATAAAAATCATCTTGTCTTTTGTAGTGATTACATAAAAATTCATTTCCCAAAGTCCACTTTAAACAAGACCCTGCTGGCTTTAGATGGTTTCCAAAAGTTTTCTATTTCAGAGTGCTACAATGAAAAGCCTTGAATGTTTATCATGATAAACTTTAATGAGTATACTCCTATGGTAAATTTTTTGCAGTGAAATTTTGGGCCAACAAATTTACACATTTTGTAATGTAACACATTTTTCTAGGTTACTTTATAGAAGATTATAACATTGCTCACTCCCACTAAGAACCTATAAATGTTGTTAGGTAGATTTTTGTGCTCCCAGTAGCTGCTTCATGGGAAGAAAAAACTGTTTCTGTCATTTAATGACTATTGAGAAATGATGACTTCTCCAGAAACCAAAGAGTCAGTAGATAAGAAACCATGGGATTCAAAGACTTGTTTAAAACTCTAATAGTGGCTGAGTACCTTTCTTCAAATCTGGTGCCATATAAGACATTTTACTGTTTGAAAAGTGTGTATCCCCGTGTCTTCATTGAAAGCTGTCCAAGTGCCCTTGCAGCTACTTGATGGGATGTATTTGAGTTACTTTCTTTTTTCTTTCCATCCAGAAGGCACTTAGAGTACAGTATAATAGTGAAGCACTAGGAAGGAAGTTGGAGAAGGCAATGGCACCCCACTCTAGTACTCTTGCCTGGAAAATCCCATGGGCAGAAGAGCCTGGTAGGCTGCAGTCCACAGGGTCTCTGAGAGTCGAACACGACTAAGCGACTTCCCTTTCACTTTTCACTTTCATGCATTGGAGAAGGAAATGGCAACCCACTCCAGTGTTCTTGCCTGGAGAATCCCAGGGACCGTCTATGGGGTCACACAGAGTTGGACACGACTGAAGTGACTTAGCAGCAGGCAGGAAGTTATGGTACGTGGCTCTGCCACCACACAGCGGGTGAAAAACAGAGTAAGGAAATTGATCTGTCAGAGCAAATCACTGGTCAGGCTAGACGTGGCTATTTAAAGTGAGTCAAGCATAACAATTGAAGTCATTTGTTGTGGTTAGATAGGGTATGAGGCAAAAATATAGGTTTGTATCAGCAGAAGTTAAAATTGAGTGAGAAAATGAGACAAACACGCTTCAAAGCAAGCAGAACAAGAGGTAGAGAAAGTACTTCACAGAGAAGGAATCCAGACTCTGAATACTGCCCTACGTAAATGTTCAAACATAGTTGAAGGTCCTTAGGACTGTAGTCTGTTCATCAGAGTTGTAACACAGGCATGAAATGCAAATATACAGTCATGTATGTGTGTACATTATATATAACATGTGTGTATATGCATGTATGTATTTGTGTGTTTATATATGTGTATGTATTTACATGGATATAGCAATAATCAGTCAGTCTTTCTTTCGTAGAACCAGTATTTCAGTTAATGGGACTAAGGATTTTAAACACCAATTTTAATGTGTTTGGGGGGGAATGTAGGGCTTCCCCCACATACCAGCAATTCTCAAACACCAGCTGGGTATCCTACCATGTAACTCAATTTTGACACTATCTACCTGAAGTAAGCATCAAATTCAAAAGGTTAAGGACTCAGTCTCACAAGACTGTCCTTCACTTCAAATGCCAATTGCAAAACCAGGTTCCACCTGAGCTTCTGACTGACCAGGTATAGATTCCAGGGCCACCTTCCTTGGGTTCAATTAATTTGCTTGTGCGGCTCATAGAACTCAGTGAAGCATTTTACTTACTATTAGGTTGGTACAAAAGTAATTGTGGTTTTGGACTATGAATTTTAAATCATTTTAACTGGACTCAAATACATCTTTATTAATCAAAATAAGAACCATTATAACCAACACATTTTTGCCAATGAGAAATAAGTTTATTTATTCCTGTAGCATAAAAATCCATGCTTCAGGATTTGATGAACTCTTGGAAAGCTTTTTCTGCCTCCTGGTGGTTGTGGAAGCATTTTCCCTGCAAAAAGTTGTCGAGATGTTTGAAGAACTGGTAGTCAATTGTCAAGAGGTCAGGTAAGTATGGTGGATGTGGCAAAACTTCATAGCCCAATTCGTTCAAGTTTTGAAGCTTTATCTGTGCGATGTGTGGTCAGGCATTGTCAAGAAGAATTGGACCCTTTCTGTTGACTGAGGCCAGCTGCAGGTGTTACAGTTTTTGGTGTATCTCATCAATTTGCTGAGCATACGTCTCAGATATAATGATTTCGCCAGGATTCAGAAAGCTGTACCGAATCAGATGGGCAGCAGACCACCAAATAAAAAGGTGACCAAGACCTTTTTTGGTGCAAGTTTGGCTTTGGGAAGTGCTTTGGAGCTTCCTCTTGGTCCAACCACTGAACTGGTCATCACTGATTGTCATGTAAAATCCACTTTTTGTCACACATCACCGTCTGATCAAGAAACAGTTTGTTGTTACATAGAATAAGAGAAGACAACACTTCAAAATGACATTTTTTTTCTTCTTTTCAGTCAGCTCATGAGGCACCCACTTATCAAGCTTTTTCATCTTTCCAATTTGCTTCAAATGCTAATGACCATAGAATGGTCAACACTGAGTTCTGCAGTAACTTGTGTAGTTGTAAGAGGATAAATTTTAATGATCCTCTCGATTGGTCATTGTCAATTTCAAATAGGCAGCCACTATGTTCCTCATCTTCAAGGCTCTATCTCTTTTACAAAACTGCTTGAACCATCAGTACACTGTATGTTCATTAGCAGTTCCTGGGCCAAATGTGTTGTTGATGTTGTGAGTTGTCTCCATTGATTTATGACCCATTTGAACTCAAAAAAGCTGCTCAAATCTGCTTTTTGTCTAACACTATTTCTATAGTCTAAAATAAATATAAAATAACAGCAAGTAATAAGTTACTAGCAAAAAAAAACAAAGTGAGAAATGCACATTAAAATGATGCATAACATAATCACGTTTAAGAATGTATTCCAATATCAAATGGCAAATTTCAAAAGTGCAAAACAGCAATTCCTTTGGCACCAACCTAATAGAACACTGGTTTATTATAAAAAGGTATGACTCAGGAATGGCCAGATGGAAAAGATGTATAGGGCAAGGTATGGAGAAGGGGCGCAGAGCTTCCCTGCCCTCAAGGCCACTCCTCCTGAATCTCTACTGGTTCACCAACCCAGAAGCTCTCTGAACTTTGTCCTTTAATATTTTTATGGAGGTTTCATTATGTAGACATGATTGATTAAGTCATTGGCAATTGTCACCTGAACAGAAACATCAGTCCCTCCCCTCTCCCCAGAAGCTGAAGGTGAGGGAAGACTCAACGTTCTAATTCTCTGATCACCTGGTTGACTCTTCGGGTAACCAGCCCCCATACTGAGGTACAATCAAAAGTCACCTCATTAACATAATAAAAGGCACCCGAGTCACTTTCCTCACTGGAAATCCAGTGGTTTTAGGCGCTCTGAACTAGAAACTGGGATGACAGTCAAATAAACTATTTCAAATAGAATGATGAGAGGCATATTTGATAATGACTTTTGAGTAAAGTCTTGACGGCAGTGAGAAGATGAGCACTATAGATAACTGGAGGAAGAACCTTCTATTTACAGATTTCCAAAGCTGGAGTATCCTTGGGGTGGTAGAGGAAGAGTAGGGAAGCTAATGTGCCTGCCAGCAACTAGAAAAATGGGAATAGTTTCTAGCCAGCAACTAGAAAAATGGGAAAACTATGCAAAGAACAGATTTAGAGGGAAGTGGGAAATAGGACTTTTATTTGGGGGACTATTAAGTTTGAAATGTTTATTAGTCATTTAAGTGGAAATATCAAATAAGCAGTTGGAAATCTGAGTCTGGAGTTCAGGAGCAAGAATGGGGCTGGAGACAAAAGTGTTGAATTGTACATACAAAGAAGTTCTGGGACTGAATGAGATCACCCAAAGAATGAATTGAGATGAAGACTGGGCCCAAGGACTGAGCCCTAATGCACGCCTGAGAAGGAACCAGCCATGGAGAGGAAGAAGCAGCAGTGAGGTCAAAGGAAACCAAAAGAAAGTGGTGTCCTAGGAAGTATCAGATGCTGCCAGCAGGTCAAATAAGATGGTGACTGAGAATTGACAACTAGGTCATTATTGACCTGAACAAAGCAGTTTTGGTGATGCAGGATGGTCAAAAGGCCAAAGGGATTGCATTTCTAAGAAATTAGAAAAGGAGAAGCAAAAACATCTAGAATAGTCAAATCTCTTAAAGAGTTTATCTATCAAGGAACAGAGAAAAGATTGATAGCTGGGAGGGAAAGAGGAGTCAGGAATATGTGGCTTTAAGTGGGAGATATCCATGTTTTAGGCTAATGGAAATAAGCAGTAAAGTGGGGACAGTTTATATGTAAGAGAGAAATGGAAAATCGCAAGCATGAAGTTCTTGAGGGCAGAAGAGAGAATGGGATCCCGTTCACAAGGGAAAGAGTTGGCCCCAGGAGCAGAGCTTTTGTCTTTTGAAACAGAAGGAAGGTAAAGCATTCAGGCACAGATGCAGGTAAATTAATAGATGAGGTGGTAGGAGAGTGTGGAAATTATCTTCTAGGTTTTTCCTATTTACCCAATGACATGAGAAACTGAAGTAGTCAACTGAGAGTTGAGGGAAAGAGGCATTGAGGATCAGAAACATGAGACAGTAGATAGACTAAGAAAATGTGGAAAGGTTGCTGGGCCCCAAAGACCTACATGTGATTTTAGGTCCTGAATTTTAAGATGAGACCAGCAATTTGTAGCTGGTATTAAAATAGCAGATTATTGGATTTAATCAGAATTAGGTTTTTGACAGGTGATTGACAAAGGGAACTAGGAGTAAAGGAGTGGATGTAAACTTTATAATTATACTCACAGTAGTCAAAATTTATTAGTTACCTATGATGTGTAAGACAGCATGCCCAGTGCTCTACGGAATTTATTTACAATCTTTGGAACATATCTTAATAATAGGTATTGTTATTCTCATTTTACAGGTGATGAAACTAAAGCCTAATAATATTCAGTGATTTACAAAAGCTGCAAATGTCTGGTGTGCATCTGACCTGGAATTCAATGACATCTTGCATATCTTAAATTGATAATAATGACTTCAGTAGAGTCATTTTAATTTCCCATCCCTGGCTCATTGGAAAGGTAACAGGGATAAAAGAAAGCATGACTGCTAAAGTCTGTTCTGGAAAACACCCTCACACATACTCCCAACCAACAGTATTAGGGTTGCCTTGACATACTAATGCAAATACTTGGAAAACTTTTTTGTTTGCAAAGACTTTTGAGAGAATAGCAGACGATTGGCGAAGAGGGGGAGGGGGGGCAATCAGATAATGGAGAGAGAGATAAAATTCTTTGAGTTGAGCTAAGACCAAAGAATTGATGCTAAGAGCTTTGAAACTTTTTGAGATATCCTTCAATTTCAAAATTTCTGTACTTCTTTCCGGTATTCATGAGAGGGGCTTGGCTTCACCTTTTACACTCAGAACTCTCTTATTTGAAAAATAAAGGGCCTTTGGAAGGCAACTGAAAGAGCAAGGTCCTGATTTCAAATGGACACTGAGGAGTAACATTACTCTGCATAATAAATAAAAGGCCCTCTTCACTGAGAATCACTTCTGGAATGCAGAAATGTCCAAGTTCTTGAGTCCAGGTACTTAAGAACTGAGAGTACTTGCTCAAAATCAATCCTAAATGAGAAAGAAGAGCCACTCTAATATGGCAGTAGCCAAGGAAAATGGGAGAATGACCAGTTAGAAATAGCAGTATCTACCCCCAAGTTGTATTTTCTACATTATAAACTCTGTTCTGTTTAACTTCAAGCTTTCTATAAAATTTTATTTAAAATCACAGTCTGGTCTTACAAGTGTGGGGAATTTCAGTTGGGTCCTATGTTCGCACATGGGACTAAGTTGTGTGATTTGCTGGGAGAATAGTTATGAGAAAGCAAGAAACCCAAAGATGCAATCCAGGTGAACGGGAGACCTATGAGTATGCCCTGGGAAGTCTTAAAAAGAGGAAGTAAGAATAAACAGAAATTCCTGAGGATCAAGTGCTACAAAGAACCTCCATTGCTCTTACCCAAGACTGGAGAAACTGAGGACAGCTGAGTTACAGAAACTAAGTTACAGAAACACAGTTTTAACAATATTTATAAATATTCTTGTTCCTTATTTACAAATAATATAAATGCAATTTGTACTAATATTAGATGCCTAGAATTTGTGATTCTAGTTGCTGGCTCACGATACCACTCAAGAGACACAAAGTGACATGAATTCTTAAGATGCAAAAGAAAAAAAAAGAGAATCTGGTGAAGTAATTAATCATAAACTCTTTTCTCAGAACCAATGTCATAAAGTTGGGTTTTTAACCATGATAACTTTATGCAAAAACACATTCTTCCCACACCCCTTATGCAAATGTGATTCAGCTTCACTGATGTTACTGAAGTAAAGTCTTGAGACATCCTCCTTTATTTTTCTTTTTCTTTACTGCAAAAGCTTAATGGCAAACCCTTATTTTACAAAATTCAGAAAACATGGAAATATAGTGTAAAACAACATAAACTCACAGTATCACAGCGAAGATACTACCAATATTTCAGGGGCATTTAATTCCAGTTTAAAAAATCAAAACTACTCTCAAAAATCTCTCATTACCTTCATTATCTGAATGTAATCTGCTTCTCAAAAAGTGTTGGATATTCAATTAACAGTAGTCATAGTTCAGTACTCTAGATACAAAAAGTTCTCAGCCCATCAAAATCTTCCAGACAATTTCCTCAAAAGTCATTAAAATACTCATACATGAATGTAACAATTCACCAAGAATTACTGAGCGACTGAACTGAACTGATAAAACATATAAAACACCAATCACGTAATTACTAAACTCTTAATGAACTCGTTAATAGGTATGTTTCTATGCAGTACACATAGAGACTTGTACATTAGCAAATACAAATTTTGTCTTCCCTCTATACTATAGGAAATATGTATTATAACATAAATGATTAACTAATGAGTTAGATAAAAATAAGAGCTCAGTTGGACCTGGACTGGTAGAACCCTTAGGTGCCTCACAGAAGTGATCTCTGGTAGTGTTGAATGTCTAGACCATCAGACAGAGAGGGGGGGGTGGGGAAGATAGTAGTGATAATGCATGGCTTGTTTACAGCACTTCTTTCTTTTTTTTTTTTTTAATCTTATTTTATTTTTAAACTTTACATAATTGTATTAGTTTTGCCAAATATCAAAATGAATCCGCCACAGGTAGGTAACAGGTGCAGTGAGCCTGCAGCACCTTCTTGCCAAGCCTCAGGGGCAACTGAAAAGTCTTCCCTAAACACTATTGCAAATCCTTTATAGTTTTGTTTTTAATTTAGATAATGAATTTGGATAGTATGAATTTAGTGATAGTGATAATGAATTTAGTTAGTCAATTCAGGGTAATTTTTTTTTACAAGTGATTACAATGAATGTTCCTACAGTAAGTGTTGCTCACTGTAACAGGGAATTTTTTATAAATATATATGTATATTATATATATATATTTTTTATATATATATATATATATATATATATACATAATGTGAGAGAAAGCAATGGCACCCTACTCCTGTACTCTTGCCTGGAAAATCCCACGGGCAGAGGAGCCTGGTGGGCTGCAGTTCATGTGGTCGCAAAGAGTCAGACACGACTGAGCAACTTCACTTTCACTTTTCACTTTCATGCATTGGAGAAGGAAATGGCAACGGAGAATGAGAATCTCCGTTTCATGCATGGAGAAGGAGAATCCCAGGGACGGGGGAGCCTGGTGGGCTGCTATCTCTGGGGTCTCACAGAGTCGAACACAACTGAAGCGACTTAGCAGCAGCAGCATATATAATGTGTGTGTGCACACACACTATGTTAATATTAAGACAGAGACCACTTTTTTCATTAATATTTTACTCACACCTTTTCATGCTTTAGATTCCAAATCATTATTTTTAAAGATGTATAGTGTTCCATCATATCTAAATTAATAAATTATCATTTTCTTATTGTTGGCCATTATTTTAATTATTCATTATAACAAGCAGTGCTCCATATATAAATCTTCACGTAAATTTGTGATGATTTTTAAATTCTTGAAAGTGAAAATACTAAGTCACCAAGCATAAGCATTTTGAAGCTCTTGATCCATATTGTGAAACTGTCCTCTGGAAAAGTTGTACTAATGACAGTACCCCCCTGTAGTGTAAGAAAATATTCATTTAAAATGTCTCTGAATACTGAACATTTTCTTTTAAAAAGCTGCCAGTCTAAGTGCAATGATGCAATGGTTCAAATAACCATTTCTTTCATTGCTACTTTTGCTAACTTCTTGTTTATCATTTATATTTACTGATCATTTATACTTCTTTATTTTATGAATTTTTTAATTGAGGCTTTGCTGATGTTCCTATTGGATTATTTACTTTAAAAACTATATCCATAAAAGTTTTGTATATTAAGTATAATTGCCCACTGTCAGTCTTTTATGTTGTGAATATTTTTTCTTCTCAGAGCCTGAGAAGTTCCAAAGCTTGGGTTGTATTCCCATTTACCGAACTGAATCAATCCCCTTAGGAGTACTTGCAGGTATAAATGCGCCTTATCAGCTCATTCCAGCAGAGAATCTATCACATTTCCTACCTACCCTACTTCACCTCAAAAGCTTTTCTTTTTCACGTTGAGTGGAAGAAGCACAGCTTCAACACTGATCTTCAACACTGACCTCCCCTGACTTATATATTCTGGTTTTCAGGACTGTTCAACCGGCTGGTCAGGTAGTTTTTATACTTCTTTCCTTGAAGAGCTCAAGCCCTGGGATTACAGTGCTTTTGAGCTGGGCATAGAGGTTAGCCAGGACTGAGGCCTTGATCAAGTTAGTCCCTTAACTTGTCTAGGCCACAGATTCTTCACTGTAAAATTAATTACATAATCCAGGCAGTTTTCAGCATATTTTTCAGCTCTACCCTTCTGTGGATCTTAATTTAGTTAATACTACATATGTCTAAAAATAACTCTTCATTAGCGGCTTAACAAGATTCGATTTATTTCAAATGCCCAATTCCTTATTTTGACTAATAGATAAAACGCACAATTTCTTTTCCCTCATTAGCATTGACATTTACTTTTGCATATTTACTCACTAAAAACTGATGCATCACTTCAGAGAACTCAAGGCACATTATTAATGGAAAGAGGGAAATTTATTCATTCAACAAATGTTGAATAAGCACTCATGGTGTGCCAGGCACTGTGCTCAGGCCTGAGGACACGGTGATTTGTAAGCACAATGTCTGCTGCGAGGACCTCACAATCTAGTGAGGAGGCAGATGCACAAATCAAGGCATGCAGGAGTAACGGAAAACTTCACAGTGAGGCTGACACTTGAGCAATGGCCTGAAACAAATGTGTGGCTTCCCCAGCATGTGAAGGAGAAAAAGAGAGAGAGAGAGAGAGAAAGAGACACAAATGAAGGGAACAGCATGAGTGAAGACATGGAGGTGCAATCCAGTGCAGCATATTCCAGGGACAGCCAGCAGCTGGATAATCCTGGATTGTATTAGTATCTTGTGAGAAAAGAAGCTTGAAAGAAAAAAATAGCAAAGAACTTTACTTGTCTTGAAAATAATGTGGATTTCATCTTCTAGTTAATGTAAAAAGTTGAAGGATATTTTAGTTAGTTTACATTTATTTTTGAATGTTGACTCTCTCTTTCATATAGAGAAATTATTAGAATAAAGAGAAAAGGGAGGGTGAAATTTAGGAGACTCTTATAAGTTAGTCCAAAAAAGAAATATTAGGAGTATAAACTCAGGCACTATGGATGTGTATTACAAGTGTTGTTGTTCAATAGCTCAGTCATGTCTGACTCTTTGCAACCCCATGGACTGCAGCACACCAGGCTTCCCTGTCCTTCACCATCTCCCAGAGCTTACTCAAACTCATGAGTTGATGATGACATCCAACCATCACATCCTCTGTCATTCCCTTCTCCTCCCGCCTTCAATCTTTCCCAGCATCAGAGTCTTTTCTAATGAGTCAATTTTTAGCATCAGGTAGCCAAAGTATTGGGGTTTCAGCTTCAGCATCAGTCCTTCCAATGAATATTCAGGACTGACTTCCTTTATGGTTGACTGGTTGGATCTCCTTGCAGTCCAAGGGACTCTCAAGAGTCTTCTCCAACAACACAATTCAAAAACATCAATTCTTTGGTGCTCTGCCTTCTTTATGGTCCAACTCTCATATCCATACATGACTACTGGAAAAACCATAGCTTTGACTAGATTGACCTTTGTCGGCAAAGTAATATCTCTGCTTTTTAATATGCTGTCTAGGTTGGTCATAGCTTTTCTCCCAAGGAGCAAGTGTCTTTTAGTTTCATGGCTGCAGTCATCATCTGCAGTGATTTTGGAGCCCAAGAAAATAAAGTCTGTCTCTGTTTCCATTGTTTCACCATCTATTTGCCATGAAGTAATGGGACCAGATGCCATGATCTTCATTTTTTGAATATTGAGTTTTAAGCCAGCCTTTTCACTGTCCCCTTTCACTTTCATCAAGAAACTCCTCATAGCTTTCTGCCATAAGGGTAGTGTCATCTACATATCTGAGGTTATTGATATTTTTCCTGGCAATGTTGATTCCAGCTTGGGCTTCATCCATTTCCCATGATATACTCTGCATATAAGTTAAATAAGCAGGGTAACAATATACAGCCTTGTCATACTCCTTTCCCAGTTTGGAACCAGTCCATTTTTCCATGTATGGTTCTAACTTTTGCTTCTTGACCTGCACACAGGCTTCTCAGGAGGCAGGTCAGGTGGTCTGGTATTCCCATCTCTTTCAGAATTTTCCACAGTTTATTGTGATCCACACAGTCAAAAACTTTAGCATAGTCAATGAAACAGAAGTAGATTTTTTTTCTGGAGTTCTCTTGCTTTTTCTATAATCCAGCTGATGCTGGCAATTTGATCTCTGGTTCCTCTGCCTTTTCTAAATCCAGCTTGAACATCTGGAAGTTCTCAGTTTACATATTGTTTTAGCCTCACTTGGAGAATTTTGAGCATTACTTTGCTGGCGAGTAAGATGAGTGCAATTGTGCTGTAGTTTGAACATTCTTGGCATTGCCTTTCTTTGGGATTGGAATGAAAACTGACCTTTTCCAGTTCTGTGATCCTGCTGAGTTTTCCAAATTTCCTGACATATTGAGTGCAGCACTTTAATGGCATCATCTTTTAGAACTTGAAATAATTCAGCTGGAATTCCAACACCTCCACTAGCTTTGTTGGTAGTGATGCTTCCTGAGACCCACCTGACTTCAGACTTCAGGATGTCTGGCTCCAGGTGAGTGATCACATCATCATGGTTGTCTGGGTCACTAAGATCTTTTTTGTATAGTTCTCTGTGTGTTCTTCCCACCTCTTCTTAATCACTTCTGCTTCTGTTAGGTCCATACCATTTCTGTTTTTTATTGTGCCCATCTTTGCTTGAAATGTTGCCTTGGTATCTCTAATTTTCTTGAAGAGATCTCTAGTCTTTCCCATTGTACTGTTTTCCTTTATTTCTTTGCAGTGATCACTGAGGAAAACTTTCTTATCTCTCCTTGGTGTTCTTTGGAACTCTGCATTCAGATGGGTGTATCTTTCCTTAAATGAATAAACATTCATTCCAAAGGAGTAGGGAGAGTGAATACATTCCAAACAATGGAAAGAGCAGAAGTATAACTTGTACTATTTTTGGGGAATGATATAAAAATAATGGCAAAAGTTAGGGAATGTACAGAATTGAAAAAAGACACAGGGGCCAGTTTGTAGAAGAACATTGTATTAAGTATTCTTTTGGTTGCAAGTGACAGAAAATACAACTCAACTAGAAAAGGGAATGTCCTAACTAAAATAACTAAAAGTACATAGCTAGTACAATATTTGAGCCTTTAAATAAACCACATAAAGCTAGCTTTATGTGTGGTTTATTTAAAGGCTCAAACATTGTCCCCAGGAGCTTGCCTAGACTCTTCCTCCTCCAGTTGGAAGTGCTGGATACTGGTAGCTCTCAGCTTATATCATTAGAACACTTGGTCTAATGAAGAATCAGTCTGCTGCCACATAGTCCTAGAGCAGAGTCCATTTGCCCTGGTTAGTTGGCTTGAGTCATATGTGTGACCACTGGAGATTGAATGTACTGGTTGGTTCAGCCTGGATCATATGTTTCACCTCAAAAGCCAAATAGTAAAATATTTCCCACCATACAAATGGGCCAGAGTGGGGAATACATGTTTCCTCAAAGTGAAAAGACCGTTCTTCCTACCACAGAAGATATGGCTCTGTGTGGCAGACTGTATTCTGTGACTGTGAATAAAAAGCTTAAAGTTTTTGAATGTTAGTTTGCAGTAGGAAGCCAGTATAGCATTTGGGCTTCCCCTATGGCTCAGTGGGTAAAGAGTCTGCCTGCAATGCATGGGACACAGGAGATATGGGTTTGATTCTCAAGTTGGGAAGATCCCATGGAGGAGGAAATGGCGACCCACTCTTGTATTCTTGTCTGAAAAATCCCATGGACAGAGGAGTCTGGTGTTCTACAGTCCAAAGGGTCACAAAGCATCAGACACAACTGAGAGACTAGAACATGGCATTTGAACTGGGCAGTAATATGATGAAGGCTGGCCTTTGTGAAGTTAATCTGGCTGCAGTATAGATGATAGTTTGGATTGGGGATGAATGAAGGTGATAAAACTAGCTTTGAAATTGCTAAGAGGTTTAGGGAGTCTGTGCTTGGATGATGATGAAAGGAGGAGTCAAAAGCAAGAGATATTTTTGTTGCAAATGTTGCCTCACCAAGACTAAGAAACTCCAGAAAATACATTTAGCATTCAAAGCAATATTGGTTTGCTGAAAGAACATTGTCATAAAGGGAAAAATAAAAGTGTAAGGTGCAAATTATTTTAGTGTGATTTCTCAAAGTGGTTTAATAAGTGGCCCAGCCCTGAAGCATCCACCTCGTGTGTTCATTTGGAAGAACATAGCTGCCCTCTCCTAGTCATCAAAGTCTATATACTTTGCTTCAGTCATAATTCCCCCACCACCTTGGGGTCTGCCGTGTGGACTGTTTAAATTCTTTCCAAATTTAATGCCCTGAACCCCAGCTAATCCCATTCAATGTGTCAAAGAGACAAAAAGGGCAAACTTTAACAAAACATTCCTGCCTCTGATTGAACAATAAAAACTAATTAGTCATTTTAATTTAGGTCTCTGGTTATTTTGACTTTTGTTCTCTCCTACACCATCTTTGAGCAGCAGGGCTTGAATTGCACAGATTATAAAAGAATGGTTGAATCACCAAAAGACTATTATCTTTAGTTTTCTTAAGTCCACAAGCCTACTGACAACACCATTATTACTCAGCTTTCTAAAAGATTTAATAAATGCTGAATTTTCAATATCCATTTAATATGCCATAGGATTCACTTACTAATAAACAAAACTTAATTTGATCAATACAAAATATATTTTACTACCACTCAACTCTTTAATTTTATTATAGTGCTTAAAATTCCAAGCGATATTAGCACATTTCTTGCTATAAGAAAGCTGTGCGTGCTATGATTTTATGCCAAGTCCTTTGGCCACTCAGAACGCAGTGAGATTATCTTATAAACAGAGAATGATATGTGTGGTGCTTTTCTCTTGGCACTGATGTTGCTCATGTGCTGTCATTGCAAAAGGCAAGAGTTAGCTTTGTACATATTTACAACCGTCTAGGCCACAGTACTGCTCAGATGTGATGGTGCATACAAAGCACTTAGAGATCTTGTTAACATGCAGATTCTGATTCAGTTGGTCAGGGATGGGACCCAAGAGTCTGCATTTCTATCAAGCTCCCAGGAGAATCTGATGTTGCTGGTCAACAGACCACACTTTGAGTAACAAGGGTCTTTGAATTTAAAATGAGAAATATTTTCTGGACCTTGGGTTTGGTATTAAGTCATGCTGATGGTAGGTTGTAAAACAACCGTGCGATGGGAATGAAACACAGATCATCTTTATTTTCCTCAGAAACAAAGTGTGCCTTCATAACATGAATTATACTGGGTTTAGCTGGGCAATCATGGCCCAGCCACTTATAAGTTAAACTGCTGCTGGTGACAGCATTACCACCAATGAAATATATACCTGTATGCATGCAGGTTAGAAAAGATTCATTAGTAACTGTCCCTTTCACAGTGTTTACAGAGACATTCTTCTTTTGCTTCATATCATAGATATAATTGAGTTTGACACATATCACAAATTCATCTTCAAAGTTGTTTGTCCATGATTCCAGTTATTAATATGAAAACTAGGAAGTCCTGTGAAAAGTCAAAGCATATAGATGTTTGGCAGAGATTTCCATTTTTTTTGGACTTCCCTGGTGGCTCAGACGGTAAAGTGTCTGCTTACAATGCGGGAGACCCGGGTTCAATCCCTGGGTCAGGAAGATCTCCTGGAGAAGGAAATGGCACCCCACTGCAGTATTCTTGCCTGGAAAATCCCATGGACAGAGGAGCCGGATAGACTACAGTCTATGGGGTCACAAAAAGTCAGACACAACTGAGCAACTTCACTTTCACTTTCCTCCATTTGTATTCAGATATTTCCTTTGTTAGAGAAGCAGACACACAGCTGTTGCACTTGCCTTTTTTCCTAAAAAAAAAAAAAAAAAAACCCACACCTTTTCTAAACAGTTGCATCTCTGGTTTGTTTGTTTGTTTGCCTTCTGCCAGTTTACCTTAATGATTCCCTGGGGGGACCAGAGATCACAAAGAGATACATTTCTCACCATTACTGCAGTCATAGGATAAAGTTTGGAGAAGGAAATGGCAACCCAATCCAGTGTTCTTGCCTGGAGAATTCCATGAACAGAGGAGCCTGGCGGGCTACAGTCCATGGGGTCACAAAGAGTAGGACACGACTAAGCAACTTCACTTTCACTTTCACTCTCAGGATAAAATTATGCATGTTTTCTCCTTTCAAGATCTTTTAAAGACAACTTGATTTGCAAAAAATATTTCCACAAATATATTATGATTCAACTTTTTATGTGTGTCAAAAAATTCACACCTGCTTTATCTTATCAATTTTCTACTGGTATGTCTACATTTACATGAAAAGCTTCTTTTTGTGCCAAAATATCATAATACTTGAGCTAATACACTAGATCTGGATCAACATTTTTGGCCTAGCCAAATGAGATATATCAATTACTAGATGGTTCTGTGAATCAAGAATATCTCAAGACGCTGATACTTGAATCAGTAGTCAGCCAAGTACCTTTGCTCACGATGTTTACATTTATAGCCTTTGAAGGAAATATTTGTGCCATAGAAATAATCAAAATCCATGACAAGTGGACTATTTAACTAGAAGATATGAACTCTTAGGAGAAATGGAGAAATTATGGGGTCTCTGTAGAACTATTGTTTTAAGAAAAGTCTAGACAGATTTTTCTTTCTGGGATGGTAAAATGTACTCCTGTCAGGAAGCTGGACTATGAGTTCCATGGAGATAGAAACCATGTCTGTCTCATCAGTGTATTTCAGCACTTGGCACAGCGTTCCCACATACTAAGTCTTCAATAAAAATGAATGAATAAAGAGAGGCATGCCTTCACAGATGCATGTATTTCTGAGATTCTGTGAATGTAGGGAGTAGCTAAATGAGTTGCTGAAGTTTTAAAAAGAGGATATATTGACTTTTGTCTTCAACTCTAGGTACTTGCCATAGAGGTTCAAATGTTTTTATGGTTGATGGCTCTTTGACTTTGCCATTAGATGAAAATAAGCATATAATGGATTGGAAAACTTTAGCTCCAGTGTTACTTCACAGATTTGTAGTGCTTTCAAATCAAATTCTACAATTTCCCCAAGATTTCTATACTAACATGCAAACATTTTATAATAAATAGTTTTCCCAAGAGTAACATGGAAACATACATTACCATATGTAAAATAGATAGCCAAAGGGAATTTGCTGTATGACTCAGGTAACTTAAACCAGGGCTTGGTAATAACCTAGAGGGGTGGGATAGGAAGGGAAGTGGGAGTGATGTTCAAGTGGGAAAGGACATGGGTAAACCTATGGCTGATTTATGTTGATGTTTGGTAGAAACCAACACAATACTGTAAAGCAATTATCCTTTAATTAAAAATAAAATTCATACTAAAAGAATAATAATTTCCCCCATTTAAGTTTGTAGAGCTCAAGGTCTCAGGAAATCATCACTCATATTTTCTGGACTGTGTGTGCTCAGTTTGCTCGGTGGTGTCCCACTCTTTGTGACCCCGTGGACTGTAGCCGGCCAGGCTTCTCTGTCTATGGAATTCTCCAGGCAAGAATACTGGAGTGGGTTGCCATTTCCTACTCCAGGGGATCTTCCTGACCCAGGGATCAAACCCATGTCTCTTGCACCTCCAACATTAGCAAGTGGATTCTTTACCAGTGAGCCACCTGGGAAGCCCCATTTTCTGAACTAGAAAAAACCAGTTTGCATACTCATATATGATGGTTTAAAATTGACAACTCCCTTTGCATACATTAGTTCTCAGCAGCCCTGTGCAGTAGGCTAGGCAGATACTTGCCTTACTTCAAAAGTGAGGAAATAGAGAATTTCTTGCCTGAGAGAGAAGTTAGGTAGTGTCATAGAAGTAGCACTTCTACCTACTGACTCCTGTTTCAGTGCTCTGTCCTATAAAGGACAATAAAACAAGAATTGGATGGTACTTTACAGTTTACAGTGCTTATGAACATGTATCAATTTTCAAAATAAAACCATGAGTTTTCATGCAGCGTTTAGACATTAAAAAGCTGAAGTTTATAGAGGGTAAAGGAAATTGTCCAAGGTTAACCACTGGGGGTATCTAATAGGAATCCAAGTCTCCTGCCTGCAAGTCTTAGTCATTTTGTGTTCGGTTGGTTGATTGTTCTAGGGCCTCAGGTGCACTGAATTGGATTAATTGTTTTTGTGGTTCATTTCACTCTGTCCTCACTAGTTCATGCATGGTTTTATTTAGTTACATAGTGATTTTTATAGAGTAATACATGTCTGTGAATCACCACCCAACATAATAGCTGAGATATGACAATTCGCCTTCATGTACAATACCTCCCCATCCCTTTCCCCTACCTCCCCTCACCCAGTGTCACCATTTTAAATATGATATTAATTGTTTTATTGTTTTTCTTTTCATATAGTTACATACAAATATATTTATATTCCTAAGGAGTTTTTTTTTTAACTTTATGAAAAGTATATTATGCTATATGCAAGATTTGGGGGATTATATCATGCCATATATAATTTGGGGGATGTTGTGCAATTGGAGATCTTATTACCAACAAAAGTAGGTAATCACAGTATACACACATACACCAGCCCTTTGTTTTGTGTATATATATTTATAATGTAAACCTTGCATCAGACTATCCAGTCTCTTAAACTTAAAACATATTGAAATGCACTCTACCTATATATTAAACACCCATTCACTCAGCAAATATTTATAGGGTGCGTACTATGTGCCAGGAGGTACTGTGCTTGTGATACACCCACGCAAAAATAGGTACACACCTTCCCCCAAATATCCCTGATCTCACGGAAATAACACTGTATACATTGAGATAGACAATAAATAAAATAAATGTATAAAATATACAGGATGTTATGTGGTATTAAGTGCTAGGGAGAAAAACAAATCATGGAAGGCCCTTGGAGACTGGAGTTTGCTGTTTTAGGGTAGACAGCAATGAATTGGAGGTGGGGTGAATTGGGGGTGGGTTGACTGGGGGGGAGAGGCACGAAGTGACTCGGAGGTAACTTGTGAGAGCTGAATCAGAATAGAAATAAACTCTTCGGAAACCCCACGCTCGGTTTATTCAATCTCTAGGATGATGGGCTTACTAGGTATTGATGGCTCCTGAACAGACAATGCATATTCCTCCTACTTTTTCTTGCAACTAGCCTCCAGCTCCTCTGGAATCTCCCCTAGAAGCCGTTGCCCCACCTGACCACCATCACCCGGGCACTTGGCCTCCACGTGTGCGCATTCCCGAGCACGCGCGCAGGGGGGCGCGCGCCTCCTTCGGCCGAGCCCAGGGCCAGCCGGGGACGCGTACGCGCGTGCCCGGCCCCGCGGGCTCTCGGCAGGGACGCGGCCGGGAGGGCGGCGCGCGCCCAGCTCGGCAGCTGCGGCGGCTGGTGTGGGCGCTCACGTCAGGGCTGGGAGGAGGAAGGGGTTCGCTGTGAAGAGAGTGAGAGAGACATGAGGCAGCCAGGCAGGAAACGAGAAAGTGTTCGGAGAAAGAGTGAGTTTTAAAGACGCCCGGCAAGCAGGACCGTGCCTGAGGGAGAGCGTGGCCGCCTGGGCTCCTCGCTTCATCCGCGCGCTCTCCAGTGTCCCCTTTCAGCACCCCGAGCGGAGAACAGTTCCCCGCAGCCCGCAGAGCTTCAAGGGGCCGCTGGCGGCCGGGCTACCTGGAGCCTTCCGCCAGGCTTAGGGGCACCCTCTGAGAACCCACCTTCTCTGTTGCCGTGCAAGTGAACACGAGGAGAAGCATCCGGCAACCTCAGGGAGTCCTGAAGAAGCCGAAGCAGAATGTACCAGGGACACATGCAGGTAAGACATTTCCATCGAATTGGATAGGAATCTTGGGGACTAATATAAGAGCAAGGCGGTTCACCAAGTTACTGTGGTCAAGTACTGCCTCCATACAATTCAACAAGTGAAGTGGTGCAACATGACCATGACATTTCAGTCCAGTGCTGTAGGTAAAACTAGACGGGTTTCTGAGGGTGGGAGAAGGGGAGGAAAGACCTCAGAACTTCGATTGGGAAGTTTGTTTTATGTGTATTCCCTGAGCCTGTTTCTTTAAACAAGATCAAGGAATCCAAAAGGAGGAAACCTGGAGATGACCGTGTTTCCGTTGTATCCCTATTGATGCAACTCAGCATGTATGTCAACTGAAGGGCAAACAATCATAGAAAAGACAAAGCTTTTCTTTTATCATCTGCGAAGGTTCTTGACGTTTGGAACACTTTGCCACTTTCGTATTATTTTTTAAAGTGATCATTTTAAAAATGGTTTGTGCTGTATTTTTCCCACTTAGATGATGGGACATTGTCACCTATCCCTATAGTCACAGGATGACTTAGGATGAATTTCAAACATATGTCCAAGAGGCTCTAATGTTTTTCAGAGGAGGTGCGGTCTCTGGCTATTAAAGCTCATCTGAGCTGAGCCACTGCTTCTCTCTGATGTTCTCCACTCTCTTGGGCAAGATTACTTTAACCTTGACTCCAGTTTTCATTCACATAGTTGGTTCTTCCCTATAAAGGCAGGTGCATGCTTTGGGTGGAAAAAAATGAAATACCAACTCAGCTTCCTAGAGTATAAACTGAGATTTTATTTTATTTTTTACTGTTCCTAAATGTTTTAGTCATGGACTTGATGTTTGGGCTTCCTTTCCATTACAAAGATGATCAACTACAGTTTTATCATATGTGATAATTTCACTCTAGTGTGTAATGTGCATGAATGTTACAAGGATGTTACTTCTGTATCTTTAGGACAATTGAAAAACAGATAAATTGACAGTTATTGAATTTATGACTTAGTATTACCCAATATTTAATTTCTAAGCCTGTGGAGAAATTCTTTCGGATTATAATTTAGTTTTATATAAAATGGTATTGTATCATATTCCAAAGTTTTATAAGAATTCTGAATCAGCACTATCAGAATTCTAAAAGCATTTCCCATACTACTGACATCATCTTGTTTTGAAAATTATTAATAGAATTATATCACAATTGTTGGACAATAATTAGTACCTGAAGTGTATTTCTAAATACATACAATAAATACGATCTGCATGTTTCTTATTAAAGCTACACTAATTGAGAAGTTAAGTAACAACCATTCAAACAATGACAGCTAAAAAATTAACAAAGAGTTTTTACCATAGTTTTATGCTTCATCTTCACTCCCAAGAATGGTACTTTTAATTTTATGTGTGATCTATTTATTATCCCCAAACAGTTTCTCCACAGGAATAAAAATAGGAAGATTTTAATAAATGGAGTCAGTCCTCAGAAAATTGCTCATTCACACAAAATTCATAATTGACTACTTGGGCAATTTAATGAAACTTTCCACATTATTTTTTGTTTGAAAATATGTTTTTGTGAATGAATAATGCAAGCAACAATCCGATAAACTCAGGTACCCCCAAAATAATTTAAACTCAATTTTCTGGATATTTAAAGGAAAGGCATTACTGAAACTTGAGTTGCCCAGAATAATGTCTGATGGTTTCATTTCACTTTGAGAGAATAGACAGAATGTAAGACTCTGTATATGTTTTTGCCTTAATGTTTTTTTGCTTGTGCACTGCTGTAACAACAAATATGATGGCTTGCAGTAAAACTCCCAAATCTTTGCTGCCAAGCTTAACTTGGAAACATTACTAAATAAAGACTGTAATCAATATGCTTGCCAAAATTTCAGAGCACAATACTTTTTTCCTATTTGCTATGGACCATTGATACTAACTTCTGAGGCTTTACTAGTTTAGTAGCTATTAAATGATATGATCTTCTGGTTGGGAATACTCCCTCCCCAAACTAAAACACTTATTACAACCTGATTTGTAATATAGTTATTTGCTGACATTTTAAAACCCCAGTCTCTTTCCCAGAAAATAGTATTTAGCCTATGTACAAAATCCCCATTGTGTTGATACCTTTAGATTAAATAAAGAATCTTTCCTTATCAGAAACAGCATCATCTTCCTGTGCATACCTGACTCTAATCACAAGGGAGAAGAAGCATAGCCCAAACATTCCAAAATATTGGTAATTTAAAATCAGAATACATATTTGGTAAAGTGGACCAGGGATGAGCAGATTTACTAACATTTTTTGCCAACTTTGGAGTTTATTTGAACACTGGTGTTACTTGGCTGATACCTTAAAACGGGAATGCAACAGAAAATATTTGCAATCATTAACTGTACTTGTCTTTTCCAAATCCAAAAGATTTTCAAATAAAATGCTTTTTAAATAAACAGCCTGAAGTAAGGGAGGTATTCACATGAAGTTTTCAAAAATTGTCTATAACTCCTGTGGTATCTTTGTTTTTGCAACTTTGTAAATAAAATCTATTAATTTTGATACATATGTCTAATTCATCCAGTTTACCATAGAAACTGAATTCATTTTAGAAGCCACAAACTTTTAAAAACACAAATTTGATTTACTCTGGTAGTTCATTAGAAGATAAAAGTTGACAAATGACAACTATTACAGATAGATAGCACAGCATAGTGGTATAGATTTCTTGGTTTCAAAGTGAATGCCACAGGTATATTTCTTAGGAGCAGGCCCAAGAGTTGTGCCATTTTTCCAGGTGCCTCACCAATTATTTCCAAGGGGAATTCATCACCCCAGCAACTTAAGCAAAGGTTGTTTCTTTAGCAACTGTTTTAGATTTCCTTGTTTTTCCCTTTTGACCAAGGGAATCAATGGTGTTTAAATACACTTTAACATCAGTTCTGACCAACTCTCAATTCCTAATAGATGACCTGTGATCTTAAACCCTCCAATACCTCTGTGTGCTCTGCAGTGCGATGCTTATTTGTGTATGTGCATATGAGTTAACACTGCCAATTAGAGCAAAATAATTACATGTCTCTGAATGTTCCCTTAACCAAACCTTTTTCTGAAATGGTATAAATACAAAGCAATATAATTTCAATTTTGAACTAATTTTTAAATTTTTAATAAAGGATCCCCAGTAGAATTTTTGTTACAAAAGTTATTTCAACTAAAACTGGGTGTATTTATTACACATGAATTTTTTTCTGAATAAATTGGAAAAGAAAAAACAGTTTTTTCAGAAGACAAAAATTCTGTTCATAATTGTAACTGATCTCTATGATAGACATTGAAAACAAGCTTTTTTGACTTATTCAAACCTGCCAAGGAAAAATTCCATACCCTCTGGCTTCACAAGACATTAACTAAAGGAAATTTAAATGACAAAAATTACAAGATTATTAACAGCTCAAAGAGTAGCTATTTATTTATCTTCCCCCAAAAGGGTTTTGTGTTTGTCTTAAGTTTACTTAAGCTTTTTAAAAATTTTCTCATGAAGTTTGGATAACAACTTATGTTAATACATTAGGTCTGGCCACTGGAGACTCATTTGACTCACTAGAAACAACTAACATAAGAAGCCAGTCCAACAAAAGGTCATAGAATTCTCAGCATCTATAACAGCAGTTTTTCATTAGTGATACCTAAAGCAAAACTGTGAAGTAGGTAATATTTGTCATGGATATTTCCAGTCTTTTAAAAGATCCATTTTTTCCCTCCTGATGCCACCATTTTCTATCCTGTGTCATTTCTTTATCAACCCTTTGCTGACAAAAACATAATTAATGCCAATATACCACACATGCACAAACCCTACAGGGATATTTACATTTTTAGAGGGAAATCTGTGAAAATCAGGAGGTATTTTTTGGGGGGAGGGACAGAATTTGTGAGGAGAATGAGGTAATGCTGGCTTAAGGCTGGGGTTGATTGTGTTAATTTGGTCATGGATGGACATGAATTTGAGCAAACTCTGTGAGATAGTGAAGGACAGGGAAACCTGGTGTGCTGCAGTCCGTGGGGTTGCAAAGAGTCAGACTCGACTTAGTGACTGAACAAGCTGCTGCCCTCACCTTTTCTCTCCCCTCAGCTCAAATAGTACCTGCCGTTCCCCCTCAAATAATCAGTATTAATACTCCTTGAGTGAATTGACTTCAGACATAAATTTATTGTCCAAAATTAACTAGAATTCTATTGAAGAAAATTCATGTACGGTGAAACTGATGCTCAAAATTATGACACAAGCTCCAGCAAGATTCCCAAACGCTTCCAGTATATTTATAAGCAAATCATGCTTGTTATGAGAGTAATATTATGCTCCTAACATTTAGGAAAATGATAATACTTATGGCATAATATTGCTGAATATTTGATTAACCTGAAACTCTCATTCCCCAGCTATACTGGCCAACAGTTTCCTTTATAGATTTACTGTAAGAAACACAATATGTTCTTCCTAGATTTTGTTTATAGTTTATAAACATTCTTCCTAAAAACATGTGTTTGAAGGAAAAAATTCCAGCATACAAATGTTTTGACTCTAAAAACATTTTTAAAGCAAAGAATAAGAAAAAGGTTAAAACAGAACTTGTTAATTTTAAAAGCCCGAGTCTCTAGTATTCCCACTGCCAACCTCAGAAACACTGAGATGTGATGTGCCATGTAGTCAAAACATCTGGCAGGCTGCTTTTTTACACTTTTCATTGAGATCTCATGTTTCCAACACAGGCATAAGCTAGAGCTGTGTAAAGACTTTATATTCTAGAATTCACTTCTTGATATTTTGATGGAATAACTGGTATGCCTTTGCTGCACTTAGTGAAGGTACACTCCAGCCTAATGTCTCCTTGTGCTACCTAAGTCCAATCTGGGTGTTTGGAGACATCTAAACATGATGTCGTTTCAAATCCACCAGTAAAGAACATAGAATAGCTAAGTTTTCTGAAAAATGAAACCTTTTTATGAGTCAGATTTCGTGGAAGGGAAAAGTCATCTTTAGCCTGTAACCCATGGATCAGAGAGCAGATGCTATGAATTGGGGGTTACATCTCTTTCAGAGACCCCTTCCTTCATCTCCACCTCACTCACCCACTTCTCACCCCTTCTCACCTATGCCATCCCTAGGAATACCAAACAGAAGACTTTTTCCCCAGCCTCTTAAGAAATATCTTTATATCTTATATATTATTATGTTATACAGAATATGAGCAGGGAGATAGCTAATACCCTATTGGTTGGTTATCACGACCATTACTAATTGTGCAGAGCCCAAGGTCTAACACAGCACACTGTCAGTATTGTCTTATAATGTCATTTTTCATGTATAAATATGTTATTTGTGACATAGGAGATACCTGCATTATAAGAGGAAAATGTTCTTTGTCAATTAATGATTCTTGGCTAATTGGATATCTATTTTTTTAAAAAAAAAAGTAAATCTTGACTTCTATTTTGCATGTACACAAAAGTCCATCTCAAGTAGGTTAAAATAAGAGAATATATTTATGACTTTGCAGGTAGGCAGTGAACATGTAAAAAAACATTTACCAGTAGCTATTTTAATTTCCTTGTTTACTCTTTCTATTATCTGTGTCATTTCATGGACTGTTTTTATTGATTGATTTTTATCTTCATTATGAGCTGTGTTTTTCTGCTTCTTTGTATGCCTGGTACATTTTGATTGGATGCCAGACATTGTGAGTTTTACATTGTTGGGTGCTGGATTTTTTTCCTTTTTTTTTTTTTAAGTTTTATGTTTGGACACAGTTAATATACTCGGAAACAGTTTGATCATTTCAAGGTTTGCTTTTAAGAGTTCTTACATGATACCAGAAGCTACCAAAGTATTTTGGTCTAGGGCTGATTGTCCTGTTTCCTGTGGTACTATCCTTTTGAGTACTTTATCTGACGTCCTACTCATCCAAAGATTTCTTGACTTGGCTTTGGGAATGTGGACTCTTTATAACCCCATGTGAGCTCTAAGAATTTCTCTGCCTGCTCCTTTCTGATGGTGTAAGGGTCATTTCCTCACATACATGGTCAGAACTCAGTGGAAAACTAGGGGAGGAAGCCCCCTGCATTTCTCCAGCACTCTCCCTCTGTTCAGACTTCTCCCTACTACTCTGCCCTGTGTATTCTAACACCTGGGCCTCCTTAACCCTCCACTCTGTCTCCTCAGCTTATTGCGAGTATAAGAGTTTTGGGGGGTTCTTGCTTCCTACGTTATGTCTGGAAAACTCTTTGCTGGCAGTACGCTAGGGCAATTACAGGAGTCACTTTGTTTTCCTTCTCTCAAGGATCCGATCCTGTGAGGCTTTTTTTCCCAATGTTTAATAACCATTTGTTTGTATATTGTCTGTTTTTTTCCTAATTTTATTGAGAAATAATTGATGTACAACACTATGTAAGTTTAAAGCATACAATATGATGGTTTGATTTACTTATATTGTGACACAATAGGTTCAGTTACCGTCCATTTTCTTGTGTAGATACAGTAAAAAGAAAGAAGGGAAAAGGAAAAAATTTCTTTCTTGTGATGAGAGTTCTTAAGATTCACTCTAACAACTTTCCTCTATGTCATACAGCAATGTTAGCTATAATCCTCATGTTGTGCATTACATCCCTAGTGTTTATCTTATAACTGCAAGTTTGTGCCTTTTGACTACCTTCTTCCAGTTCCCTCTCCCCTCCTCTCTGCCTCTGGTAACCACAAGTCTGAGTTTATTTGTTTGTTCTTAGTTTCCACATATAAGTGAGATCATAGTGTTTTTCTTTCTCTGAGTGACTTATTTAACTTAGCATAATGCCTCCAGAGTCCATCCATGTTGTTGCAAATGATACAATTTCCTCATTTTTATGACTAATAATCCATTTTATGTGTGTGTGTGTGTGTGTGTGTACCACAACTTCTTTAACCATTTATCTACCAATAGACACTTCAGTTATTTTCATGTCTCAGCAGTTGTAAATAGTGTTCCTTTGAACGTGAGGATGCTGATATTTTTTGAGTTAGTGATTTTGTTTCCTTTGGATGTATTCCCAAAAATGGAATTGCTGGGTCATATGGTACTTCTGCTGCTGCTGCTGCTGCTGCTAAGTCACTTCAGTCATGTCTGACTCTGTGCGACCCCATAGATGGCAGTCCACCAGGCTCTCCCATCCCTGGGATTCTCCAGGCAAGAACACTGGGGTAGGTTGCCATTTCCTTCTCCAATGCATGAAAGTTAAAAGTGAAAGTGAAGATGCTCAGTCGTATCCTACTCTTAGCAACCCCATGGACTGCAGCCTACCAGGCTCCTCCGTCCATGCGATTTTCCAGGTGACAGTACTGGAGTGGGTTGCCATTGCCTTCTCCTATGGTAGTTCTACTTTTACATTTTAAAGGTCCTCCATATTGTTTTCCATAGTTATTATACTGCTTTTCAATCCCCCAACAGTGTACAACAGCTCCCTTTTCTCCACATTCACATTAGCATTTGTTATTTCTTGTTTTGGGATGATGACCATTCTAACAAGTATGAGATGATAGCTTATTATGGTTTTAATTTGCTTTTCCCTACTACCTAGTGTTGTTGAGCATATTTTCATATACCTGTAGGCATTCCTATACCTTTTCTACTCAGGTCCTTTCCCCATTTTTTAATTGGGCTATTTGGGTTTTTTTGCTGTTGAGTTGCATAAGTTCTTTATATATTTTGAATATTAACCCTTTATCACGTATAGTTTGCAAATATTTTTTTTCCAGTTACATAGATTTTCTTTTCGCTCTGTTGATGGTCTCTTTTGCTGTGTGTGCAGAGGCTTTTCTAGTCTGATGTAGTCCCACTTGTTTATTTTTCATTTTGTGGCTTGTGCTTTGGATGCCATGCCATCATTTTTGACTGATCTGTATTAGTACTGATATACTACTTCTCCTGTTAAAATTCCATTAGATAAATGACCATTATCACTCTCCATGTGAGATTTCACTAGATTGATCATCTTTATTATTTTTAGACAATGACCATTAAAAATTGTACAGGTGAAAAATAATGAGCTCATATAGATAGGTAAAGTTTGCTTAGCCACCATTTCATTAAAGAGAAACCCACAGAACTCTGCCAGCAGCTTTGAAATGGGGTGAACCTGAGCCACGCAGGAGAGTTTGCATTGCAGTCGCATATACAAGTCCCCAAAGTCCCTGCTCATACATAGGAACCCCCCTGGAAAGCCAGACAAACCCTGTAAGTGGGAGTTGGTGTAGCAAAAACTTTTTTTCCAAACAGAATGCCATATGGTCATCTATAAATCATGGAGATTCTAACAGCTGATTGGTGCTGTTGTGATGCCAGAAATCTACCTAGGGAGCCACAGAATTCCCACTTCCACTGAGCCTCTTAAAAACTATGCAGTTTTTAAAGCCACTGGTATGGCAGAGGAATTCAGAACCATTTCAGATGAATAATCATAGAAGGAACTAGGGATATTTGGCTTGGAAAGTAAAGACTCGAGGAGATCATGATGACTTTATATAAATATTAGAATAGATTTTATGTAAGAAGGGAATAGTCCATACACCCTTGAGGGTTAAAACTGGTACCCTAGCAGGGTGAGATAAAGTTTCCTCAAGGCAATGACTGTGAGAAGACCCTGGATACAGTACCCCGTTCTCACTGTAGTGAGCTGCCTGCTTGGAGACGGAAGAGGCCAAGAGTTAAGGGGGGCCGAATGGAAGCAGAGCACAGTGTCCTTGTACATACGCAGGCCTCTGACCCAAGACCATTATGCCTGTGGATGAAAGTACTGAAAAGCACCGTGAAATGGCATGTGTGTTTGGGTATGCGTGTCTGTGTGGCCCACCTGAAATGGTTGTAGTCAACTGAAGTAATGACCTAAAATAAACAAAACCCAGTGTGTTCTGGGGGAAACATTCCCTGGTTTCTTGAAAGTATACAGGTGAGCATCAGACAGAGGCATGCCAGTGCCATGAGGCGAAGTGGTCAAAACTAGTGAAAAGTCTGAAAACACAGAACCTTGTCAAGATGAGAAACAGGAAAACATTTAAACCTCTTAAGATGAAGCTGCTGGAGCTGCAAAATATGTTTTCACCTCCTTTCACACGGGTAAAACTGTAACATACGAAATGGTATCTTCTGATCATGCTGGATTAGACATCTGATTGAACATCTGATTGGACATGCTGATCATCTGATGGGACAGGTGATTGATTATGTGTACATGAAAGATCTGGGAGCTGGTTGAAAAATGTAAAATCTCAGGTCCTTCTTCAGACCTAGTGAATCCAAAACTGAATTCTCCAATATACCCGTGATTTTTACACACACTAACATTTAGGGTACAGTGATCTGAAAACATCTACATAAAGAACAGGACCTGATCTATTGCACTGAGACCTTAGCAAAAAGCTTGATTCTTAGATAGTTTTCTGACATCACAGAGGCACAATGATGAGGTACCTGACAGAGGTGCTGGCAACAGCAGCTACCACAGCTGTGGTTGAATAAAATTTCTTTCTTATATTCCTGTCATAACCTCTACCCAACTGGTTATACTTTTTCCATCTGGAGAAAGCTCAGCAAACCTATTATGTTCAAACTGAATAAAACAAAATTTTAAATATTTAAAGAACTATTATGTCTTCATCCTATTAAATCTTTTCTGCTCCAAGATAAACAGCCCAGTTCACTCAATCGTTTCTCATAATGACATTTCTGATGTTTTAATGGTTCCATGAAAGTATGGCCCTCTGAACAAGACACACAGCTCAAGATGTGATCTGACCAGTGCCATGCACTGTGACATTATTTATCTCTTGGAAAAGACATCTATTCAGACAGCTGCTATAGCATCTTTAGACTAAATTGCCCTCTAAATTGTTCTGATGCTTTACAGGTGTTAGTCTTTATACCAGAATAATCTTGGATCCAAATATGCTCATTAGAATATTCTAGGCTAACAGTTCCTTATGTCTTCAAAAATTGCAATAATGTTCAGTTTTGAGGTCCCAGAATCCTAAGTTTGAAGAACTCTTGAAATTGTTTTGTTCAATCATCTCATTTCACAGATGAGGAGACTGAGGTCGAAGAAAATAAGAGACTTGCTCAAAAAGTCCCATATACCTTAGCAGAACTAGTACTGGAATGAAAGCTGCCTTCCACTAGTGTGCTATTCCCATTACACTATTATTATTTTGAATTACAATAAAAAGTCTAAGGAAAAAGTAAGCATTATAATAAACTGCTAGATGTTTTCAAATGTTCAATGTTTGGCATTTAGTCACAAAAAAGTATTTCTTCCTGCTTTTTAGTGTAACTATTTAATTTTTTATCTTTTTTATTTTTAAAAATTTCTTATTTTATATTGGAGCATAGCTGATTAACAATTAACAATGTTGTATTAACATAGTTGATTAAAAACATTTTATTAGTTGATTAACAAGGTATATAGCAAAGTGACTCAGTTGTATCTATTCTTTTTCAAATTCTTTTCCCCATTTAGGTTATTATAGAATATTGAGCAGCATTCCCTGTGCTATACAGTAGGCCCTTATTAGCTCTCTATTTTAAATATAGCAATATGCACATGTCAATCCCAGAGTCCCTTCTCCCCATTCTTGCCTGCTGGTAACCACAAATTCATTCTCTAAGTCTGTGAGCCTGATTCATAAATAAGTTCATTTGTATCATTTTTTAGAGTCCACGTATAAGTGATATCACATATTTGTCTTTCTCTAATTTACTTCACTTAGTATGATAATCTCTAGGTCCATTCATATGGCTACAGATGGCATTATTTCATTACTTTTAATGGCCGAGTAGTATTTCATTGTACATATGTACCACATCTTCTTTTTATCCATTCCTCTGTCAGTGGACATTTAGGTTGCTGCCATGTTCTGGCTGTTGTAAACAGCACTGCCATGAACACTGGGGTGCATGTATCTTTTCAAGCCATGTTTTCCTCCAGGTATATGCCCAGGAGTGGGCTTTCTGGATCATATGGTAGTTCTATTTTTAGCTTCTTAAGGAACCTACTCAGATTGAATATATATTTATCAGATATATTCAATTTGAGTAGTCATTTGTTTGGCTGACAATATAAAAAAAAGTACAGTCTGTAAATCTGTTTTAAAAGTAGAATGAAGTATTGTGAAAAGCTGTATCATTTTTGTTTCCTAAAGGTGTTCCTCAATGTCTCTCCTTGGACTGATTAGATTGACCATTTGAATGAACTTGTTTGATAGGTTCTTAGAACTAGTTGCCTAAATATACAAGTAAATCCATCAGGCGTTCTTAGCTGTTAAGTGACAGAAAACAACTCTGGCTCATTTAAGCATAAAGGCAATTTATTAGAAGTATATTTGAACAATTGATAAGCATAGAAAGAATGATATAGAAAAATCACCACTTTTGCAATCATAGTAAAAATTGATTCAAGAGAGAATAAATGATTATTGGATGCTAAATCTGATGAAGGGGAATTTGAGTATAAACAGGATTTACATGACCTCAAAATGTCACCCAAGTAAATTACAAAACAAAAAATAGCGCCTTTCCCATGGAGAAACTGCACCCTAAGTAGCCAAAGTCAACATCACCAATAAGGTGATCAATGGAATGTCCATCTCTGGATGCAATGCCCGGAGAAGGACACATCACTCCTGTGAGGATGCAAAACTTGCATCTAATCATGAAAAAATCTCAGATAAACCCAAAATGAGGGATATTCTATAAAAAGTAGCAGATTATGTTTTTTTTTTAAATGTCAGTGTCATGAGTAACAAAGAAAAACTGAGATGTTTACAAATTAAAAGGAGACCTGAGAAATGCAATATGTGATCGTGGACTGGATCTTGGTGTGGGAAACAAAATTGTCATAAAGCACAGTGTTGGCACAATTGAAACTTGAATATGGTCTGGAGGTTAGATTGGTGTTAGTGTCATATATATTGATTGATATATGATAACTGTGGCAGGAGAATATCTTTGTTCGTATGAAATACATGCTGCAATATGAAGGGTTATAGGGGCATAGTGCAGGTAGCCTACTCTCAAGTGATTTGGAATAATGAAAATAATAATATGCATGATATTAAATATAATTGCCTATATAAAGAGAGAGAAAAAGCACAAATATAGCATAATGTTAGAAACTGGTAAGTCTGGGAAAAGGGTATTATGAGAGTCCATTGAACTTACAATGGTATTACAAAATACATAAGTATTACAAGAATACTTACAATTTTTCTGTAGGCTTGCGATTATTTCAAAGTAAAAAGGTTTTTTAAATATTTTTGAAAAACACTCCTGGAACTAGACTCTGGATGGAAGGACCATGAAAACCCCATGCTGGAGCTTCAGCTGCTGCCACCCACTGCCAGGATGAATGTTCTCCCATGACTGTGTGCCCCCGGGTCTCCATTTATAGTGGGCTCAGGTGATGCTGGTTGGTAGAGCTGAGATTACACTTCCGTATGCTGTCTGCAAGGTATTCTGGGAAAGTGCATGTCTGCTTACCACCAAGATTCCAAAAGTTGACAGTTTCCCAAATATAGAATGTACATTTGAGAAAGTTAAAAAATTAAAAAGCCAGTGTTCAGTATAACATGTTATAGATGTTGTTTAAAAGTAAAATAGACACCTCTCTATCTTAACTAGAGTTTAGTTGTCCTTTAAGAATAAGAAATAAAAAAAATAATTCTCTTTAAGCCCTGTGCTTATTTGGCACTATCTACCTTTACATGGGAGAAGGAAATGGCAACCCACTCCAATATGCTTGCCTAGAGAATCCCATGAACAGAGGAGCCTGGTGGGCTGCTGTCCAAAGGGTGTCATAGAGTCAGATGTGACTCAATGCATGCATGCATTGGAGAAGGAAATGGCAACCCACTCCATTATTCTTGCCTGGAGAATCCCAGGAACAGGGGAGCCTGGTGGGCTGCCATCTATGGGGTTGCACAGAGTCGAACACGACTGAAGCAACTTAGCAGCAGCAGCAGCAGCCATTACATGTAGGAGAATACAGCAAAGGAGAATACAATAAAGCTAGAATATATTGGTTTATTAAACCGTGCAGCAACGAAGAGCAGAATGACCCCTCATCAGGGTCTATCTACTGCTCACTTCTATTTTTTTGAGAAATTAGAAAGAGCTCTGTGAAGAATTTGGTAATTGATCAGGGAATTAAAATACATATCCTGTACTTTAGTTATAAGAACTCTTTTTCTTCATATGTAGGAATTTAATGTGAAAAACTGGACACATTATTGTTTCATAGTCATCCAAATAATGATTATAATCTAGATGCCCTATGCATTTGAGTCATTAATACTGATATGCAATCTAGTATGTAAGTCTTTTGGAAGATTTATATAACACAAAAACAAAGTGTTCTTAAAACACTTCTTAAAATAAAGCTTGGGGCAAGATTAAATTAAAACAGAATCTTGGAGATATAAAGGTCTTTAGAGTTCACATAGCACAACTTTGTCGTTTCACCTTTGAGGAAACTGAGATCTAGATCTTGATGGCTTAGATTTCTGTAATTAATTGCCTTCCCCAAAAATGAGAGGGGTGGGGAAAGGATGCTGAAAGGCTTTGATGGCATGCATCAGACATTGCTTCATGATTCCTTACATTTGAAGAGACTACAGAAACAGACTGCCAAAGAGCTTGGGCTCAAGGTCAGACATCACTTTCAAATCCTGCTTTACCATATATTATCTGTGAGATCTTGCTCTTATGACTTATCCTCACTAAACCTCACTTTCCCCGTCTGTGGCAAGAATATAATAAATGTACCCATATGTTGTGATGATTTTTTAAGGATTTACTCTTATTTTTTTTTAATTGAAATGCAGTTGATTTACAACATTGTTTTAGTTTCAGGTATGCAGCAAAGTGGTGATATATTATACATATTTTATTCTTTTTAGATTCTTTTTCATTATAGATTATTATAAGATATTGCATATAGTTCCCTGGGCTATACTGTAGGTCCTTGTTGTTTGTGTATTTTATATATAGTAGTATATATCCATTAATCCCAAACTCCTAATTTAACCCCCCAGTTTCCACTTTGGTAACCATAAAGTTTATTTTCTATGTCTGCAAGTTTGTTTTTTAAATAAGTTCATTTGTATCAATTTTTAACCAGTATATTTTATTGAAGTATAGTTGATTTACTGTGTATTAATTTCTGCCATACAATAAAGTTATTCAGTTATACTTATATCTACATTCTTTTTTAATATTCTTTTCCATGATAGTTTATCATAGGATATTAAATATAGTTCTCTGTGCTATACAGTAGGACCTTATGGTTTATTTATCCTATATATAAAAGCTTACATCTGCTAACCCCAACCTGCCATTTCACTCCTCCTCCAACCTCCTCCCCCTTGGCAACCACCAGTCTATTTTCTATGTATGTGATTGTGTTTCTGCTTCATAGATAGGTTCATTTGCGTCATATTTTAGATTCCACATATAAGTGATACCATATATTTGTCTGACTTACCTCACTTAGTATGCTAATCTCTAGGTCCATCCATGTTTCTATAAATGGCATTATTTCATTCTTTTTATGCTGAGTAATATTCTATTGTCTGTATACACCACACTTCTTTATCCATTCATTTATCAATGGACATTTAGGTTGCTGCCATGTCTTGGCTATTGTAAATAGTGCTGCTATGAACATTGGAGTGCATATATCTTTTCAAAATAGAGTTTTCATCTTTCCTGACTATATGCCCAGGTGTGGGATTGTTGGATCATATGGTAACCATTTTCTAGTTTTTTAAGAAATGTCCAGAGTGTTCTCCACAGTATCATGGATTAACTGACCATAAGCGCATGGGTTGTTTTCTGGGCTTTCTATCCTGTTTCATTGATCTATGTTTCTGTTTTTGTGCCAGTACCATGTTGCTATTGTTTAGTTGCTAAGTCGTGTCCAACTCTTTGCAACCCCATGGACTGCAGCACACCAGGTTTCCCTGTCCTTCACCATCTCCTGGAGTTTGCTCAAACTCATGTCCTTTGAGTCAGTGATGCCATCCAACCATCTCATCCTGTGTCGGTCCCTTCTGCTCCTGCCTTCAATCTTTTCCAGCATCAGGGTCTTTTCCAATGAGTCAGCTTTTCACATCAGGTGGCCAAAGTATTGGAGCTTTAGCATCAGTCCTTCCAATGAATATTCAGGACTCATTTCCTTTAGGATGACTGGTTTAATCTCCTTGCAGTCCAAGGCACTCTCAAGAGTCTTCTCCAACACCACAGTTCAAAAGCATCAATTCCTCAGTGCTCAGCTTTCTTTATGGTCCAACTCTCACATCCATACATGACTACTGGAAAAACCATGGCTTTGACTATATGGACCTTTGTCAGCAAAGTGATGTCTCTGTTTTTTAATATGCTGTCTAGGTTTGTCATAGCTTTCCTTCCAAGGTGCAAGCATCTTTTAATTTCATGGCTGCAGTCACTTCCACTGTGATTTTAGAGTCCAGTAAAATAAAATCAGTCATTGCTTCCACTTTTCCCCTTTTATTTGCCATGAAGTGATGGGACGAGATGCCATGATCTTAATTTTTTGAATGTAGAGTTTTAAGCCATCTTTTTCACTCTCCTCTTTCACCCTCATCAAAAATCTCTTTAGTTTCTCTTTGCTTTCTGTCATTGAAGTGGTATCATTTGCCTATCTGAGATTGTTGATATTTCCCCTGGCAATCTTGTTTCCAGCTTATGATTCATTCAGCCCAGCATTTCACATGATATACTCTGCATATAAGTTAAATAAACAGGGTAACAGTATACAGTCTTGACATACCCCTTTCTCAATTTTGAACCAGTTTGTTGTTCCATGTCCAGTTCTAACTGTTGCTTAGACCCACACACAGATTTCTCAGGAGACAAACCAGTACTTGAGTATACTATAGCTTTTTAGTATAGTCTGAAGCCAGGGAAGTTCTAGTTCTGTGAAAAATGCCTTTGGTCATTTGGTAGGATAGCTTTTATGTTTTACAGAAATAGAAAAGTGTTTCATATATATTATATGTGGAAGAAGGAGTTTAGCCACAGCAGTGCCTATTATATTTGGTTGTTTACAATGGTGACAGATGCTTGATTTTCTTCTTCTCTCACAGTTCTGGATTTTTTTTTTTCATTTCCACATAACAGAACTCTCGCCTTCTGTACACTGAATATTTCCTCATCCTTTATATTCCACCCAAATGTTATCTCCTTGTGAGTGCTGCCCTGTGCCTGCACCACCACCCTCCCACTTCCCCCACACACAGTGAAGAATTAGGAATGTCTTTCTTAATGCTTACTTAGCATCTTATATCCATCACTAATACCATAATTAACATTTAGCTTTAATTATTTATTTTTGTCTCCCCAACTGTTTGTAAACCCATCTGTAGCAGTGACTATATATGCAGTACATTTTTATATCCCTGGAGACTAGTAGTGCTAGGTACATATATATTAATGTAGTTTTTATTGAATGAATGAAAGAATGAATTGGTGAATGAATGAATGAAACAATGAAACAATGAATAATTGAAATATTCAGAAGAGTCCTTTACTATCCTGAATAAGGACTCCAAAGTGCAATTGGCATGGTCTTTCTGATTCTAAGACACAGTGGCCCCAGAAACTGGTTTATTCCCATGAGTTTCAGGGAGGAACGCATATCAAGTGAAGTTTCCACACAGTTGAAAGAGAATCAATTACAGGGAAACCTTATAAACCTTATAATTAGATTGCCACTGTAATTAAGCAACACTTCGCTGTCAAAGTAGTCTATGCAGTTTAATGGGTTCAAATTTGTAAAGCCTCAGACAGTTTGGGGCTGCAGATTTAGAAACATAATAGATTCTCCTAATGGTTTCTATCTATATCTCTAACTAGCCAAGGTCACTTGGAATTAGAATCCATGCCTCTAGTGTTCTAGGCACCTCCTTAGCACTTCAGCTAGTTGTCAACAGTGATTTTGGTAACAGTGCTAACACATACATCCCTGAGACTGCTGAGACAACAGAACATCATCATTAAAACTGTTCTACAAGGACATCTTGTTTATACCCAGTTATAAGTTTTGCTTACGCCTCTAGCCCTAACCTTTCCAGATGCACATACACACACACAGAGAGACCCATTTTCCAGGAATCCAAGGATGGAGCCACACTCACAATGATCATCCAAGAGACATATCTATTTTGTGAGCCTGTCTGCATACAGATATCTTATTATGTCTTCCATAGTTAGTCTGATATGGGAGCCTGAGTTTTGAAGGAATATTTCTTCTGATTCAGAGACACAGATTCAAAAATCACATGTCAAAGTTCTCTCTAATAGGAGAGAGGAAATAACTATGACAATGACGTGTACCATCTCTGGGCAAATTATAAAAGAGAACCTCTGAGTGGGCTGAATACATAAACACTCTCCTTTTCCCTGGAGGACACAATCCCACACCCAGGCACATGATTTGGCAAGTGGAGTTAGAGGGTTGAGTTTCAGACCTGACTTGTGCTCCCTGATTCAGGTATCCTTGGACAATCAATATGTGCAACCAAATGTATGTGTGTGGGGGCAGGGTGGGGGGGGTGCATAATGAAAAGTAGAGAAATGAATTCAATTTTACCAAAGATAATCAAACACAGATTGGATGTGAGTTTGCTAGTCTTTCTGCAAAATGGTTGGCTTAGACTATTTCTGGCTTTCCTTCCAGCTCTAGGATTCTATTATTTTCAGGCTCTTAATTAATGATCCAGTGCATCTCTAAGGGTTTGATAGGGGCAGATTTTTCCAGTTTACTAATAACCATATCATGGGAAATAAATTCAAAAGCTTTCCTAACATCAAGATACTTGTTATTTCCTATGAAACCAAAGATCAACCTCTCATAATTCTTTAAAGGAGTGCTTCTTGGGAGAATCCTGCTCTACTTCTCCTCCCCATTCTGAAAATAACAAGAGATATTTTTTGACAAAGCCACCCCCAATATGGCAGAATTGTCAGCTGTGATAGAATACTGATTATTTCTACTACAATAGTCACTTTTTGTGAGTGCCTCATAAAAGTTAATCTCTAAAATGCTTCAGTGAGGTTGGCAAAGGATGGTTAGTTTATCTTTGTCATGCTGATAAGGAGAATGCAGCTCACAGGCTTTGACTGTCTCACCCAAGCTTCTACATCAAATCGCTTGGAGACTGAAGACCAGAATCTGAGTCTTCACATTTTTACTCTCTTTCTTGAGCCCACATAGTAAATTCAGGCCACGTCTCCATATCAGTAACTCAACTATTGCAGAATGACTCAACTAACAGGGAACAAAAGGATTTCACAAGTTTTCTGGAGCATTGCATGGCCTTAGAGGGTAGAAATCTCTAATGCATTCTTCCTGACGTTTATGCAAGACAGATACTAAATCCATACAGCTCTGTCAATTCTCTGAACTCAACATCTGTATATATTAACTTAGTCCCTTGAGACTACCTTTGTCTATGATGGGTGTACTCTCCTAGTGGAGTACAAACAGCTGTGAGACATCAATCTTTTTGTGCAGAAAGCCTCCCTAGAATCAGAAATACCCAGGAAGCCAGGAAAATAGTAAGGCAATGGGATTAACTCAAGCATAAAAATCCAATGTAGAGTCACTCTGTGCTGTATGAGTAGAAGCAAAATCTTGGGTCAAATGTACAAATTAAATCTAAATGTCCTCCCACCCTTAAAATTTGTAACTCACCTAAATATTTTACTTTTATGTTTTATTTTGTACTTTGCTCTTATAAAAATTCTTACTTTAAGACTTTAACCACTGTTAAACACATCACTACTTATTTGGGGGAGCTCTCTTAATTTCTTCTGCTCCTAGAGATTCATTTTTTGCAAGGAAAGAGAAAATACAAGCTTTTTTTGAAAGAGAACTCCTCAGTGGCAGGATCAAGATTATTAGAATTACGTATAGGTTGTACTAATCTAACTGAAGTTAAAATATCTACTTAACATGGAACCACCATTCCCTGATTTCTTTAAATTAATTTTAAACTTTCCATTGCTTTAGGAGTGGAAGGTCAAGAAATAACATTGTAAAAATCATAATGTAATAGTATTGATCAACTAACATAATATAAAATTTAAAGTACCAAAATAAAAATTATGTTTTCTTTTTAGCTGATTTTGTCAAAATTAATTTTTTCAGGGATTGACTTCTAGCACATTCATGTGATCATGTCCTGGTTTCAGAATCAATAAGAAAAAAATGTAAATGTTCTGTGTTATATCAAGGAAGCACTAATCTAACTAATCACCTAGTTAAAAATTAAAGTAAAAATATTCTGTTCCTGGGCTTTCCCGGTACCTCAGCTGGTAAAGAATCTGCCTGCAATGCAGGAGACCCCAGTTCAATTCTTGGGTCAGGAAGTTCCTCTGGATAAGGGATAGGCTACCCATTCCAGTATTCTTGGGCTTCCCTTGTGGCTCAGACAGTAAAGAATCCTCCTGCAATAAGGGAGATCTGGGTTTGATCCATGGATTGGGAAGATCCCCTGGAGGAGGGCATAGCAACCCACTCCAGTATTCTTGCCTGGAGAATCCCCATGGACAGAAGATCCTGGCAGGCTACAGTCCATGGGGTCGCTAAGAGTCAGACGTGATTGAGTGACTAAGCACAACACAGTACATTCTGTACCTAGCTTCTCGAAAATTATTATTTTACCTATGGCTTGTTCTGCACATAATTCTGTCATCTTTAATAAATGTTTAAATAGTCTGTTTTCAGGTAAAGAAGTATTAAAGTAACTAAGCTGAAAACATAGTTAATCTGGCATTTGTGCTTAGCCTAAATGTGTATCTACAAACCAATTATTTCTTTCCAACTAAATACCAGAACCACTACCTGACCAACTCTACCTAATCCAACTCAAAGTCAACATGTTCCAAACTGGATTCATTATCACCACCAATAACCTCCAATAAAGCCTGCCTCTTTTGATTTCCTGGATCATTTAATAATGCCACCACCTCCTCAATTACCTGTGTTGGAAACCTGGGAACCATCCTCTCCTCTTTCTCCCTCATCCGGTCTTCTTTCTCTCTCACTCCCCAAATTAAATCTAAATGCTCCAGCACTTACTCCCTAATGCTCTTGTATCTGCCTTGTCTCTCTGTCCACATAGTCACCATCTTAGAGAACTCTATTGTCTTTATCTGAAGAGTCACTCTGACTCCTCAACTAGTCCCTTTGCTGCCAGGGTCACATATATCTCACCACCCTCTTTGCTACAGCATTAATTTCATGATATCACCTTTATATTTAAACTCCTTTCAAGGTACACCATCATCTGTAACAGCATTTTTCCAAGTGCAGTCTTCTCTAGAAAAGTTATCTAGAATGTTTGTTACATTTAAACGCCTTTAAAGGTATACCGTCATCTATAACAGCATTTTTCCAAGAAGAATGCACTTATCTAGAATATTTGTTAAAAATACAGATAACTGGAAACTACTACAGCCACTGAATCATGCTCCATGAAGATGAGATCTGAGAATCTGCATTTTAACACTCTGCAGGTGAATTTCGTGTACACTGATATGTGGAAAACACTAAGCTCCAAAAGAAGATGTGACCTGTGAGGTCTTCTTATCTGGTCTTCTCATCTACAATCTGCCCATAAGCACCCTTGTCTTGTTTTGCCCAACTTTGGTATTTCCTCAAACTTCACGCATGCTTCCATACCTCTGGCCTTTTCTAATGATGTTCTCTTTAACAGAACACCTACTGTTTCATCTACTTGGTTAATCCTTGCTCACCCTTCAATATTCAGTTAAAGAAGTTAAAGGTTATTTCCTACAAGGACTCTCCCTGAGTCTCCAGGGCTGAGGTAGATGCCCTCCTCTTTGCTCTCCTAGCACCTACCTGCACCTGTGCAGACTCTGTCTCACATCCTCTCACACTGCTTTCTAGTGAGTTCTCTTGACTGTATCTTGTTCATCTTTTTAACACACTTAGCACAGAATCTGCTCATGGTGGGTGAACAGTACATGTTGGATTAAATGAATCATAATTCATCTTTTAATTAGCTTGAATTAATCCAGTTGGCTTGAGTTAAACTTCTGGAGATGCCTATAGACCACTATAGATTGAGAATCTTATCTGGGCTCTTTGAAGATAGAATTAAATTAAATTCTGAAAATAGAATAGTCCCTTTAAAAACCAATTAATCCTGAGTGATACATTCACATTCCTGTTTGATTAATAACAAAATGGGAGGGGGAAGGTGTGAGGAACCAAAGAAATAATATGAGTCAGTAGGCCAAGAATTGGATCTCAGGCCTCTTTCTGCCCTGACTAGTGAGTGATATGGGGAACACCTCTTAATCTCTGTGACTCCCAATTTTCTCATCTACAGAAAGATTAATAGAATCTTAATCTTTCCTTGAACTATTATTTTATAACTCTAAACTAAAATTTAGTAAATTAGCATTTTGATATATTATTTAATACAATAAAAAACAATTTCAATAAATGAAATTGGGTTTGGGGAGGAAAAATCTATTGATCCAAATTTACCATAACATTAGACTAGTATTATATTTAGTCTGTTTTTTTCTACTTGGTTGTAGCATTTAGTCACGTGGATTTGAATTTTTCTTTTGTCAGTTAATTGTATAATGTGCTTAATACATGAAATAATAATATGTTTTTATCCCCATGAATTATACTATCATGAGTGAAATTAATGTCACAGCATTATTTGACTACGTAGATGATCTTCATATTTTCCTTATGGTTTCAAAGACCTAGGAAAAATTTTTGAGTGAGGTATTAATCTACCTGTGTGACCTTGGACAAGTTATTGAACCTCTCTGAGCATCTCAAAGTAGAAAGCTAAAGTATGTAATAAGACAGCTTGATTTTGTGATTTCTGACTTTTGACAAGAACACAGGTTTGTTGCCAAATTTTAACACTGGATTCTCTGCTTAAGAAATATCTTTATATTATTGAGAGTTAAAAGGGGTTGCTGCCAGTATCCAGTTAAAACAGTATCTCGTTAAAACAGAGACAAGCACTCCGCCTTTTAAAAAAGTCTACAATAAGATTATCATAATGGAAATTATACCCTCAAACCAATTGATGGATTCAGTTAATTGAAGTGAGACGTATTTCTATTTCCTTTTATCTATTTCATTTCTTCAGTGAGCCCCAAAGAAATACAGATATTGGTGTGCTGCTCATCTGATACAGCTGCAGAGACTATATAAACTGCCTTTGGTAGAGGGAACTATAGGGACACGTATGATAAATAAAAATGGGAAACTAGACCTTAAAACTATGCTGATCATTCTGAAAATTTAGAATGAGGAGACCTTGTTAATCAAAAGTAGAGATCAGAAACTACTGATCTAAGCGCTAAGGATTCTCTTTTATAGGAAGCTAGCAAGTTTAATATCTGGAGGAGTGGAAGTTTTTTTTTAATAATGTTGATTTATTAGAGAACCAAAAAAGCTGATCCAATGGGATGAATATGCATTTATTCATACATCCTTTAAGTTAGCATAATTGTACAACTGAATTACAATCCACATAAAGAAACTAAAATCAGGAGACTGAGAGTTCAAATTCTTAACTTTATTCCCAACTCCATGTGGTTTTAAATGGCCTATTCAATCCATTCTCAGGCCCTCTCCACAGCTTACAAGATGCTACCCCAGTTAGTAGGGGAAAAATTATTTGTTGCTTCTTCCTTCTCACTTCCCACCCCTTTATACATACAATTAAAATAGACACCAAATACACAGAGCTCAAAGAAATGCTTTCTTCTTATTGACCATTCATTCCTGACCATAATATGTGTTAGTTACACTGATCTCTGTGGCTCCAAATTCCTTTTTAAAAGGGCAACCCAGAAACAGCTGTGCTGTCCTGAATCACAAGAGAAATCCCAGACAACTTGAATGGACTGAATCTGCAACAATTTCCAAGAGTCTTCCAGAGGCAGGGGGAGCCCTTTGAGAAGCAGAGCAGCTAGATGTCACCAGCCAGGACAGGCAGGCAGGCGTGGAGGACAAGCTTGCTGCCAATGGTCTAAATGCTGTGCCTCAAGCCTTCTGTAAGGTGATTGCTGCTGTTTAGAGCGGCAGTGCTCTCCTATCCCAGAGAACAAGGTCTCCAGGCCAACTGAAGATCTTCTCCTTCTCCTCCTAAAAACAGACCAAACAAAAGACGAGTTTGGAAAGAGCTGCACAGTCACAAATGTTTGCATTGTCTTTAACTGAAACTTTTTACTAAAAAAAGAAAATCATGTTCTGATTTATATCATAGTGTATGTTCATGATATTGTTGTCAAGTCAGAAGGACAAGTCATGTCACTAACAGAGGCACAGATTGTTAGTTCCTTGGCATTTCTGGTCATTGTTAGTTACAGCTGATTAGTGGCAAATCCAAGACTAGCTTCCCAATCCTACGATTAGTGTTATTTCCTTTAGAATATGCTTGCATGAACTACACACAGGCCAAAACAACTCCAGCCCATTTAATAATAAGGTTAACACAGACCTACTAAATGATGGGAAAACGGCAAGTATAAAACCACTCACAACAGCAGTTAGAACATATGTTTTGTTTTTATTCAGATTAAGTATATGGTATGTAGGTGTGAAATCAGAACACAGCCTTTGGAGGAAAAGGACATTCTTGTGGAATGTATATGTTCCATACAGTGCCTGACGCATTGTACAACCATAATAAATGTAAATGACTGAAATCCAATTTATTTCCTGGCCACATTCCTAGGAAATCTTATCTGATTTTCAAGCTGTGGATGCTAAAATAAAATCTGAGAAACATAGCAGGATAAGAAATAGATCTCTTCAGCAAATCTGATATCCACCCACCCCAAGTCTTCATTTTTCATCTTACTTTTTCTTTATTTTGAAACCTGATTCTTTTCTCTTAAACTAAACATTTCTGAAGGTGTGTACCTAAGTCATGCTGATAGAAGTAAATGCTCATTCATTCATTATCAAATATTTTTGACCACCTCTTTTTATAAAAACAAAGCTCTATGATACTCCCTCTCCTTAGAGAGTTTTAATTTATGTAAAAAGACACAAGAAACCTTACATAGCAAAATCCAACTTAAATTAAATAAAAAAAATAGTTCAAGAATTTTCACAAGGCAGTATAATTAAATGTGAAGTACATGGAAAATAAGCATTTAAAAATATGGCTTAGTTGCACATGACTTACAAAAGCAGTACACTCAGTTTGAGAGTAAATTAGTAGACCATATTTACACTGTTTTATAGTAAGTATCAAAAAACAGTTCCCAATCAAATATAATAGTTTAAAACTTTTTTCTTGGTTGAAAACGGTAGCTTTTTACTAACCACAGGTTTAAAACACATTTGAGAAATGTGTAAGGGAAGAGAAGTCTGTGACGGTATCCTGGGGCCTGAATTAGTAATCCATATTACTAAGAATAATCCACATATTCTTTTTCCTTTTTTATTTTTTTGGTGTTATTTCATACCCTAGATGTTATGTAGGGAAAAATGTCCCTTTCCCAAAACAGCAGAGAGAAAATTATTAAAGATATTTCTGCCTGGGGATAAGTAAATGTTGAATTTCAATAGAAACTGCCACTTAAAGCTATTCATAAGTCAAAAATCTAGTGGTAGAATATTCTCCCAATTCCCTCAATACAAAATCTTAGTCTCAAATGTATAAACAGAATTTTTTTCCTTTTATCACAACACAGTAATTTACCCACTAGAGAAAATCTTTTATAGAAGTTAACCCAGTATAAAATTTCATTGTGGAAAAATAGCTTCATATATAAACATATATTTATATAAATATACATGTTGATAAATATTACTCATTCTACAGTAAAAATTTTAGTAATAAGATCTTAAGTAATTTTCTTCATGAATCAGAGGTGCTTTATTCTTCAGGAGTCCCATTGGTTTAGATATCGATTGACAAAAAAAAAACAACCCAGATGGTAAGTGCAAAATTACTTATATTTGTAAAAACTGTTTAGTTCAATTCAGTTCAGTCACTCAGTCATGTCTGACTCTTTGTAGCCCCATGGACTGCAGCACACCAGGCCTCTGTGTCCATCACAAACTCCCAGAGTTTACTCAAACTCATGTCCATTGAGTTGGTGATGCCATCCAACCATCTCATCCTCTGTCATCCCCTTCTCCTTCCATCTTCAACTTTTCCCAGCATCAGGGTCTTTTCAAATGAGTCAGCTCTTTATATCAGGTGGCCAAAGGATTGGAGTTTCAGCTTCAGCATCAGTTCTTCTAATGAATATCCAGGACTGATTTCCTTTAGGATGGACTGGTTGGATCTCCTTGCAGTCCAAGGGACTCTCAAGAGTCTTTTCCAACGTCACAGATCAAAAGCATCAATTCTTCAGCACTCAGCTTTCTTTATAGGACAACTCTCACATCCATACATGACTACTGGAAAACCATAGCTTTGACTACACTGACCTTTGTTGGCAAAGAAATGTCTCTGCTTTTTAATACGCTGTCTAGGTTGGTCATAACTTTTCTTCCAAGGAGCAAGCATCTTTTAATTTCATGGCTGCAATCACCATTTGCAGTGATTTTGGAGCCCCAAAAAATAAAGTCTGATACTGTTTCCACTGTTTCCCCATCTATTTTCCATGAAGTGATGGGACCAGATGCCATGATCTTAGTTTTCTGAATGTTGAGTTTTAAGCCAAATTTTCATTCTCCTCTTTCACTTTCATCAAAAGGCTCTTTAGTTCTTCTCTTTCTTCCATAAAGGTGGCGTCATCTGCATATCTGAGGTTACTGATATTTCTCCCGGCAATCTTGATTCCAGCTTGTGCTTCATCCAGCCCAGCGTTTCTCATGATGTACTCTGCATATAAGTTAAATGAGCAGGGTGACAATATACAGCCTTAAAGTACTCTTTTCTCTATTTGGAACCAGCCTGTTCCATCTCTAGTTCTAACTGTTGCTTTCTGAACTGCATACAGATCTCTCAAGAGGCAGGTCAGGTGGTCTGGTATTCCCATCTCTTGAAGAATTTTCCACAGTTTGTTGTGATCCACACAGTCAAAGGCTTTGGCATAGTCAATAAAGCAGAAATAGATGTTTTTCTGGATCTCTCTTGCTTTTTCGATGATCCAACAGATGTTGGCAGTTTGCTCTCTGGTTCCTGTGCCTTTTCTAATCCAGCTTGAACATTTGGAAATTCACAGTTCATGTACTGTTGAAGCCTAACTTTGAGAATTTTGAGCATTACTTTGCTACTGTGTGAGATGAGTGAAATTGTGCTGCAGTTTGAACATTCTTGACATTGCCTTCCCTTGGGATTGAAATGAAAACTGATGTTTTCCAGTCCTGTGGCCACTGCTGAGTTTTCCAAATTGGCTGGCATATGGAGTGCAGCACATTCACAGCATCATCTTCCAGGATTTGAAATAGCTCAACTGGAATTGCATCACCTCCATTAGCTTTATTCATAATGATACTTCTTAAGGCCCACTTGACTTTGCATTCCAGGATGTCTGCCTCTAGGTGAGTGATCATACCATCGTGATTATCTGGGTTGTGAAGATCTTTTTTGTGCAGTTCTTCTGTGTATTCTTGCCACCTCTTCTTAATATCTTCTGCTTCTGTTAGGTCCATACCATTTCTGTCCTTTATTGTGCCCATCTTTGCATGAAATGTTCCCTTGGTATCTCTCATTTCTTGAAGAGATCTCTAGTGTTTCCTATTCTATTGTTTTCTTCTATTTCTTGCCATTGATCTCAGAGGAAGGCTTTCTTATCTCTCCTTGCTATTCTTTGGAACTCTGCATTCAAATAGGTGTATCTTTCCTTTTCTCTTTTGCCTTTCACTTCTCTTTTCACAGCTATTTGTAAGGCCTCCTCAGACAACCATTTTGCCTTTTTGCATTTCTTTTTCTTGGGGATGGTCTTGATCACTGCCTCCTGTACAATGTCATGAACCTCTGTCCATAGTTCTTCAGGCACTGTCTCTATCAGAGTGCCTTGAATCTATTTCTCACTAATCCTTTGAATCAATTTCTCACTACCACTGTATAATTGCAAGGGGTTTGATTTAGGTCATACCTGAATGGTCTAGTGATTTTCCCCATTTCTTCAATTTAAGTCTGAATTTGGCAATAAGAAGTTCATGATCTGAGACACAGTCAGCTCCTGGTCTTATTTTGCTGACTATATAGAGCTTCTCTATCTTTGGCTGCAAAAAATATAATCAATCTGATTTCAGTATTGACCATCTGGTGATGTTCATGTGTAGAGTCTCCTCTTGTGTTGTTGGGAGAAGGTGTTTGCTATGATCAGTGTGTTCTCTTTGCAAAACTCTATTGGCCTTTGCCCTTGTTCATTCTGTACTCCAAGGCCAAATTTGCCTGTTACTTCAGGCATTTCTTGACTTCCTACTTTTGCATTCCATTCCCCTTAATGAAAAGCACATCTTTTTGGGGGGTTAATTCTAAAAGATCTTGTAGGTCTTCATAAAACTGTTCAACTTGAGCTTCTTCAGCACTACTGGTCAGAGCATAGACTTGGATTACTGTGATATTGAATGGTTTGCCTTGGAAATGAACAGAGATCATTCTGTCGTTTTTGAGATTGCACCCAAGTACTGCTATTTGGACTCTTTTGTTGACTATAAGGGCTACTCCATTTCTTCTAAGGGATTCTTGCCCACAGTAGTAGATATAATGGTCATCTGAGTTAAATTCACCCATTCCAGCCCATTTTAGTTCGCTGATTCCTAGAATGTTGATGTTGACTCTTGCTATCTCCTGTCTGACCACTTCCAATTTGCCTTGATTCATGGACCTAACATTCCAGGTTCCTAATACAATACTGCTCTTTACAGCATCGGACCTTGCTTCTATCACCAGTCACATCCACAACAGGTTGTTGTTTTTGCTTTGACTCTGTCTCTTCATTCTTTCTGGAGTTATTTCTCCACTGATCTCCAGTAGCATATTGGCCACCTACCGACCTGGGGAGTTCATCTTTCAGTGTCCTATCTTTTTGCCTTTTCATACTGTTCATGGGGTTCTCAAGGCAAGAATACTGAAGTGGTTTGCCATTCTCTTCTCTAGTGGACCACGTTTTGTCAGAACTCTCCACCATGACCCGTCTGTCTTGGGTGGCCCTACACGGCATGATTCGTAGTTTCATTGAGTTAGACAAGGCTGTGAAAACTAACCAATCTGATCACTTGGACCACCGCCTTGTCTAACTCAATGAAACTATGAACATTAGAAATAACAGTGTCAAACTGTGAATGCTATGATTTAACTGTCAGTCAAAGTCATTCCTCTCAGTGGTATGACCTTTCACATTTTCCTAGGGAAGAGATTGAGATTGTTGTTGTTTAGTCACTAAGTCATGTCCGACTCTTTGGTGACCCCACGGACTGTAGCCCAGGCTCCTTTGTCCATGAGATTTCCAAAGGCAAGAATTTTGGATGGGTTGCCATTTCCCTCTCCAGAGGATCTTCCGGACCCAGAGATCAAACATGCATCTCCTGCATTGGCAGGCAGATTCTTTAAACATTGGGGTTGCCCTTGAGATGCACTGGGACAACCCAGAGGGATGGTATGGGGAGGGAGGAGGGAGGAGGGTTCAGGATGGGGAACACATGTATACCTGTGGCGGATTCATTTTGATATTTGGCAAAACTAATACAATTATGTAAAGTTTAAAAATAAAATAAAATTTTAAAAAAATTTAAAAAAAAATAAAAATAAAAGAAATACTAGAATAAAATGAAAGATAGAATTAAGGACATGGTAGTCATGGTGGTGGTATTATTGTCTTTGCTTCTTGCATTTTATGGAAAATAATATTTTTTCCTCAATTTACTCATGCCTTTTTGTTGTCTAAACCACTGTTAGCCATTATTCTTCTGGCTCTGTAAACTTAAACTCTAATACCTCCGTTATATTTTTCTATAATTTCACGTGTTGCTTATTCATTCTACATTTTTATTTATATTATACACTACTTGTGTCTATGTGTCAAGACAAAAGTCCCAACAGTTTGTTTCAAATCTTTCTTATCATTGCCTTCTTTCTTCTAACTAGAATCCTCTCTATAAGTTGGTTTGCTCACCTGAATAGAGAGGAAATTAATGTACAGAATGGTCAAAGGATCCCTCCAACTCTAAAATTATAGTTCAATACAGTAAGACATCAGGGTTGTTGCTTTGTTTGGATTTTTAGTAATATAGGATAATTATCTCTTTAAAGAACAACTCACTGTATAAGTATGGATGCCTACCATGAATGGAGCTTATTCTTCTTACTGAGAACAGACCATATATAACATTACCTCATAATTTAAAAACAAAGACAAAAACAAAATCTTATTTTGGAGAAACACATTTTCTGTATATTACAATTAACTTCCAGCAGCTTATTCTCTAACTCAGCAAAGATGGGATTTGAGCCCAGAAAATCTGGCTCCGGAGTCCACCCACTTGTGTACAATATTATTAAACAAGCATTTATTGGAGTGTTAGCAGCAAAGAATACAAAGATGAATGAGGTATGGTCCTGTCCTCAAGGGGGTTACAGAGCCAACTCTTCTTTCAGCAAAGCATTTCTCCAGGGCTCTGCTAAGAAAGAAGACAGAGACTTTTCCACCCAGAATCCCCATAGCACTTCATCCTTTCCTTTCTCATGGCACTTTTACAAGTGGGTTATTGTTATTTGTGTTCACCTCCCAGATCCCTTACTTGAAAGGAATATATTATACCTTATTCACATTTGTACTCAATGTTGATGCTGTAAAATGGTTTTAAAATAATAGAAAGAACACACTGATGTTTACATGTAGCGAGCACATTGTAGTAAGTACAGTACAAGGATGAAATAAGAGCCTTGGCGAAATAACTGCAATTGCAAGATCAAAATCACCATAATAATCCCAATTCAGATTTCAGGGTGATTGGTTTGTTTCCTCTCCCAAAAGAAAAAAGGATTTAATAGAAAGATTTGTCTTATTTTTTCAGTAAGGTCATTTAAGATGGAGCACATTTTTATTTGTATTTTTAAGACTATCCTTGTATGACTTAAGAGTTTAGCCTCTATTAAGCCAGATTACTTTCTATAGTTTATTTTTTTTTTTAAATAAGTTCCCAGATTTAAATTTCCAGCATGCTTTCTGGAAACTATAATCTGTTAATTTGTTTTTTAAATTTTAATTAAAGTAATAGCTCTGCATGCTTGTGATTTGGAGATTTTGAGTCTCCTTTCTTTGCCTAATCTCAGCCCTAAAGTCACATACATTGTCCCTTAATTGAAGCACAGAATCAGAAGGATGATTCCTTCCTCAACTGTTAATTTCCTTAGAGAGACCTGCTGACATGCCACAGAAAACATAAAATGCATTTCATTAATTTTCATTCTGCTCTCAGACTCTTCAAGGACATAAACTTGGATGTGTTATCATATTTCCCATCCAATGATGCTAAGATTTTTCAATGTCATCAGTCTATACTGGCAGTTCTGCAGTTCCCAATGGAAAATGGTAAACAGACTCACTGCTGCTGCTGCTGCTAAGTCGCTTCAGTCGTGTCCGACTCTGTGCGACCCCATAAACGGCAGCCCACCAGGCTCCCCCGTCCCTGGGATTCTCCAGGCAAGAACACTGGAGTGCGTTGCCATTTCCTTCTCCAATGCATGAAAGTGAAAAGTGAAAGTTAAGTCGCTCAGTCATGTCCAACTCTCAGCGATCCCATGGACTGCAGCCCACCAGGCTCCTCTGTCCATGAGATTTTCCAGGCAAGAGTACTGGAGAAGTTCAACAAAACTTAAGGCAATTAAAAATTAAGATTTTTTTTCTAATAATAAAAGTCATACATAATCATTGCAGATAATTGGGTCTATAAAGAAAGATGGAAATACAAAATCATCCACAATATGATAATTATTAATTTTAAGTCACTTTTCCTGGGGTCTTCTTTCTGTAAGTGAGGTGAATATCCTCAGGATACTGTGAAATCATAATTACATGTCATTCCAATTATCTGTCATATCCCTTACAAGTGCTAGGAACTGAGAAGCCAGAGGCAGCTGTGGGCTTCAGAGCCTCCTAGAGAAGGCAGATACATGCTAAAGCACAGGGAAGGGCCCTGTACCCTACCTGAGTGGGAATGTAAGATCAGAAGGGGCTTTTTAGAAGAATATCCTCACTGAGACCTAAGCAATGTGCTGGAGTTAGTGAGGGAAGGGGGAAAGTATGCCCCCTCACCCCGAGGCTGGAGAAAGAAAGCAATGAAAATGTGGCCATGGCTCACAAGTTGAATATGAGGGATAAGAGAGGACAAATGGGCAGGGTCCACTTGGTATGAGGCTTTGTGAGCCATGATGAAGATTATGGACTTGGTGCTGAGGGCAATGGGGAGCTATGGAGGGTAAGCAAGGGATACAGCACTGCAGCAATGGAGAATGGATTTGGGGAAGAGTGTGAAAGTGGAGGCCAGAAGGCTGGTGAGGAGAGAGTGGGGCAATTCCAAAGAGAAGAATGAGGGGATATCAAACAATCAACCTTTACAGGATGCTTACTATATAATAGGCATTCTACTAAGCATGTCACATATTGAACTTAGCTCTCTCCAGAAGTAAAGTTCTGAGGGAATGCTTCAGAGTTCCAAGCCATGGTTAAAGATACCAAGTAGAATCAAGACTAATAGTTTTAGCAAGTGATCTAAAAATTATGGAAAACAATATTAAAATGATAAAATTAAACATTAAGATGTGAATTTAGGAATTTTATAATAAAAGTAAAAATTTTAAACATAGTAGAACTTATAAACTTATGTATTGTTAAAGGTAAGCTGAGTATTATTTTATCCAAAAAAATGTTCTTTGCCATCATCTTGAGTTACTAAGACCTAATCTGAAGATGAAAAAAATTAAAGTATTGAGAATCTTAAGCGCACACATGCATGAACAGATACAGAGACTTACACTCATACATGGTGCATTTAATATTTGAACATGACTTGAATATGACTAAATATATCATGGACAATACATGGTTGTGCATTTTTTTTTGTTAATAACCAAGCATTTATAGTTTAATATTTGTATAAAGTCATTCTTACATGTTAAATTATATAAAAATAAATACAGATTTACTCAGCGGAACAAAGCTGATCATTCTTCCTAAAATTAAAACAATCTGGAAAAAAGTACTGCTGTGAAAAATACTGAAAGCTCAATTGAGAACTATTCGCAATTTCTTTCTGAAGATTGCTGAATAATTAAAAAAGAAATTCTCTTAGTAATGTAATTGTGAATGGAAATCTATTCTTTTTAGATCCATGGAATAAATACTTCATTTTTAATTGTGATTCAGAGATATATATTTTAAAATTAACTCTGCATTCAAAAGAATAGCTTATCATATAAAGTCAGGAAATCTTTACTAAAAATCGTTTTAAAAAGACTGCCGTAGCTAATTTATTTTCCCATGTATACTATATATTCCATATGCTGGAATTTACCATTCTTTTGAATAATATGTATTCCATAAAATGAAGATCATTAATTTTTTTATTTACTCCATGTTAAAAACTTTTGTCTTTATTTTATGTCCTCATCTCACCAAGTATGTTAAACATAAACATAATTCAATCTTTTTTTGTACTACCTGAACCAACCAGGGTCAACATTTTAAACATCATTCTTCTTGGTGAGTACTGTAATCAGATAATTCTTCTAAAGAAGATATTAGGCTTAAATTGCAGTGCATCCAAAAGAAAACCTACCAGTTTGGGGTTGTTGCTTTCCTTTTACTTATTTATGTCTATATAATAAAGTCTCTATTATGAGTTCATTGTGATAGAGATGATGAGACAGGGAAATTATTTGCCTCTTTCTCATAAAAAGATTGTACATTGCTTTATGCTAGTGTTCCAGTAACTGTAAATGCATCTTGATTGATAGACATTAGCATTAAAATATCAATAAGACAAAGTACCTGTCAATTATCATAACATTTACAAATATATTGGGAATCCTTTTCTTCCTTGCTCGTCTCAGAGTAGTTTTTAAGTCTAATTACAGATTGTATCACTACTGTGTGAGGGACTGTGTACCAAACCTGGGGCAAATGGAATTACCATGAAGGTGATGGATATAAAGCCATTTAAGGATTAAGTTATTTTAGGCTCCATGATTCTCTTCCACTAAGCAAATTGCCATGAGATGATGGGAGGAGAAAATAAAATTAAGGGGGCAAGATTGTTTTCTTTCTATGAGGATTCCAGCTGCCAAGTTAGATATTGAATTTTATGGTTTCTTTTCAAACAGGCAGTGCAAATAAGCTGTGCTCATCATCATTCTTGTCTTCTAAAATTCAGTGCCTGGTTGCTTTTTGCCTTTGAGAAACTCTTACTCTTTTCAGTCTTCTGGAATTTAAACAACAGCCCTTCAAATGTGGTCTGTTGTCATTTATTTGAAAAGGGTAAAAAGAGAAGGGAGAGGAGGAAAGAGATGAAAGAGTGAGTAAGGGATCACTCAAAACTTGAAACTTACAGTTCAGTCGTAAAAAGTAAAAGACTGCATTACCAAACTGCGTCTTATTTGCATTCAAAATCAAGTATTTTATTTCCTTTAAAATCACTTAAGCAAAGTATCATACAGGCCTACAAAATAATGCTCTTTGTAACTCTCTATAATGGTAAAAAATGGGAAGGAAAAGATCACATTATCAACATTATCAAAATGCCTGGCAACTTCTGAATCTTAGTAACCATAAGTCACATGCATTTCCCCAGTCATCTTTTCAGGATAGATGCTACCATTTTCTTACAATATACCTTACATTGCCCTTTTTTTGATAATTAGTATAATTTGACATGTTTTAAGATAATGAAGCCATCTGCTCTGAAGAGCTAAATCACCGGCGGATTCATGTCAATGTATGGCAAAACCAATACAATATTGTAAAGTAATTAGCCTCCAATTAAAATAAATACATTTATATTAATAAATAAATAAATAAAGCTTTTCTCTCCACAACAGAAGTATACAATGAACAAATAATTTCACAATTTGTATGGAAATACAAAAAACCTCAAATAGCCAAAGCAATCTTGAGAAAGAAGAATGGAACTGGAGGAATCAACCTGCCTGACTTCAGGCTCTACTACAAAGCCACAGTCATCAAGACAGCATGGTACTGGCACAAAGACAGAAATATAGATCAATGGAACAAAATAGAAAGCCCAGAGATAAATCCATGCACCTATGGACACCTTATCTTTGACAAAGGAGGCAAGAATATACAATGGAGAAAAGACAATCTCTTTAACAAGTGGTGCTGGGAAAACTGGTCAACCACTTGTAAAAGAATGATACTAGAACACTTTCTAACACCATACACAAATATAAACTCAAAATGGATTAAAGATCTAAATGTAAGACCCGAAACTATAAAACTCCTAGAGGAGAACATAGGCAAAATACTCTCCAACATAAATCACAGCAGGATCCTCTATGACCCACCTCCCAGAAGATTGGAAATAAAAGTAAAAATAAACAAATGGGACCTAATTAAACTTAAAAGCTTCTGCACAACAAAGGAAACTGTAAGCAAGGTGAAAAGACAGCCTTCAGAATGGAGAAAATAATAGCAAATGAAGCAACTGACAAAGAATTAATCTCAACCTACAAGCAACTCCTGCAACTCAATTCCAGAAAAATAAACGACCCAGTCAAAAAATGGGCCAAAGAACTAAATAGACATTTCTCCAAAGAAGACATACAGATGGCTAACAAACACATGAAAAGATGCTCAACATCACTCATTATCAGAGAAATGCAAATCAAAACCACAATGAGGTACCATTTCACACCAGTCAGAATGGCTGCAATCCAGAAGTCTACAAGCAATAAATGCTGGAGAGGGTGTGGAGAAAAGGGAACCCTCTTACACTGTTAGTGGGAATGCAAACTAGTACAGCCACTATGGAGAACAGTGTGGAGATTCCTTAAAAAACTGGAAATAGAACTGCCATACGACCCAGCAATCCCACCGCTGGGCATACACACCGAGGAAACCAGAATTGAAAGAGACACGTGTACCCCAATGTTCATCGCAACACTGTTTATAATAGCCAGGACATGGAAGCAACCTAGATGTCCATCAGCAGACGAACGGATAAGAAAGTTGTGGTACATATACACAATGGTATAATACTCAACCATTAAAAAGAATACATTTGAATCTGTTCTAATGAGATGGATGAAACTGGAGCCTATTATACAGAGTGAAGCAAGCCAGAAAGAAAAACACCAATACAGTATACTAATGCATATATATGGAATTCAGAAAGATGGTAACGATAACCCTGTATGCGAGACAGCAAAAGAGACACAGATGTATAGAACAGTCTTTTGGACTCTGTGGGAGAGGGTAAGGGTGGGATGATTTGGGAGAATGGCATTGAAACATGTAAAATATCATATGTGAAACGAATTGCCAGTCCAGGTTCAATGCAGGATACAGGATGCTTGGGGCTGGTGCACTGGGATGACCCAGAGGGATGGTATGGGGAGGGAAGGGGGAGGGGGGTTCTGGAAGGGGAACAGGTGTACACCTGTGGCGGATTCATGTAGGTGTATGGCAAAACCAATACAATATTGTAAAGTAATTAGCCTCCAATTAAATAAATTTATATTTAAAAAAAAAAGAAATCAATGAGCTGAAACTAAAAAAAAAAGAAAGATACGATGAAACTTCTAATTCAACTTTACTTTTGAAGTTTCATTTTCCAGAGAGTTTTTAGAAGCATCATGATCTAGATTTCAATAGTACACTGTCACTGACATAACCCTGTTTTAGGTGGCGATCACCAAAGAAGTTTTTAGTTTCATCTAGTTCACAGAGTATTGACTGGACAGAAGGGAAGATGTGGATGTATGCAGTCTTTTACCGTGTCCAGTCCTGTGTGAGTGCGTCACTTTTACACTTTATTTAAATGACTTATCTCGCTCAAGTACGCATAAGCTGATCAGTGGAAGAGCCTGTGTTGAAGACAGGTGTCCTATTGACCAGCTACTAGACACTAGTGTCCTGTTGTCCACTTGTGTGTGTGTGCACTAAGTCACTTCTGCCGTGTCCAGCTCTTTGCAACCCTATGGACTGTCGCCTGCCAGACTCCTCTGTCCATGGTATTCTCCAGGCAAGAATACTGGAATGGGTTGCCATGCCCTCCTCCAGGGGACCTTCTGACCCAGAAATCAAAGCTTCATCTCTTAAGTCTCCTGCATTGGCAGGCAGGTTCTTACCACTCGTGCCACCTGGGAAGCCCCCTATTGTCCACTACTCCTTGCCAATTTTCTGTTATTATTTAACCCAGCTCATATGGAAGATTTAAAAGGAGTCATGTTAAAGGAGTTTTTTAAAATACTTCAGTGAATTATACAAAATTAGTAATCGTTAATGTCACAAAATATACACAGAAAAGGACAATGGGATATGGCAAAGACGAAAAATAGGGTATTATTGAAGTTAAGTGAAATGGCATTTTTATATAAATGAAAGTATAAGATTGCATACAGATGAAAAAGTGTAAAGATGAGAAAGAAGTTAGCTGAAGAATATCAATATTAGACATAATTTCATTTGCCTTAAATGTAAATGAACTAGGAGAAAATATTTAGTTGCTGAGTCATTTGTAAACCACACCTGTGATTCAGTCTTGCCCCATCAGAGTAATTGTTATATATTCTCAGTGGATAATTAATAGAGTCAACACAATTTTCTCAGCACCAGCACCATTAACATTGTAGGCCCAGTAATTCTGTGTTGTGCAAGCATCCCTGTGCATTGTAGGATGTGCAGCAGCATCCCTCCCATCCACCCACTAGATGCCAGTAGCATCCTCCCAGTTCTGACAGTCAAAACTCTCTCTCGACATTGCTAAATATCCCCTGGGGACAAAAGTCACCCTCTGTGGAGAAGCACTGGAGTAAACAAGCATTTACCGAGCACCTGCGGTAGGTCAGGCATGTGGAAGTAAACCAAACAAAGACCTTGATCTCATGGAAATTAGATTCCAATGAGAGAGTGATGGGGAAAAAAGACCAAACGATATAATGGAGTGACAAATGCTGAAAAGAAAAATAAGGCAGGATAAGAGCATAAAGAATAATTTGGATGATATTTAGATTAGCCCTCTCCAAGGAGGTGCCTTGAGCAGAGACCTAAAGTGAGATGTGACTATCTGGAGGAACAGTGTTTTAGATGGATGGAATAGCAGGTGGGAGGGCCCTGAGGCAGGACCAGTTTGGAATGTCTGACCAGCAAGGGGCCATTTGTTGCTAGAATTGAGTGAGCAGGTAGAAAAAAGTAAAGAGTAAAGTCACCAAGGCAAGCAAAGGCCAGATCAGGCAGAGACTTCTAGATGAGCTCTGCTCAACTAAACTTGCTGCCATGATGAAAATGTCCATATATTATATGCCCAAAACAGTAGCCACAGTGCCCAAAACACTGCGGCAATGACCACATGTGGCATATTGAGCACATTTGGCTTCTGTAACTGAGAAACTGAATTTTAGTTTAACTTGTATTGTTCAGTACAGTAGTTCATCACAGATATATGTAATGAACTTACTGTATTGAACAATGCAAGTCTAAACCATAAGGACTTTGGAGTTTTACTCTAAATATGATAAAAAAAATAACTATCAGAAGAGTTTGAGCAAAGATGTGATCTCCTTAGCTTTAAAAGAGCAGTAAAGATCATAAAATTCAATTTATTTTCCCACATTTTCAGAGATCTAAGTCTAGTGAGAATTTCATCTAAATAACATGATGGATTCCTACAATCTACTCACTCAGTTCTTTTAACTGGTTTTCCTCTCTTTCTGTTTTTTAAAATATTGTTTGCTTGTTTGATTGCTTAATTTTGTGAAACTATTTAAAATCCTTTTTTGAGTAAAGATAAACATAAGTAACTAAATGATAAGCAAATGGTAAAAGGTAGACATAAAACCAAAATTGTGAAAAAGTATTAAAATGTTTGGCTTTATGAGGGCATATAACAAGATAGAACCCAAAATCAAAAACTATAACAAAAGTTAAGGAATATGATCTGTATGCAACCGCCCACACCTACACGTTGTAGCTGTTCCTTATTTTTTAGTAAGTGAATCCATAAGGAAATACTATCTGCAGACTATCTCAATACTTATAACCAAGATGTAGAAGAGAAAGAATAATATGCAAAGATTAAGTTCTGATGAATGGGAAGAGTAAACTAAAAACTGGAAATTTCCTTAACCAAATGGAAATAGCAATGAGTAAAATTATCACTTACCCATCAACACTGTTTATACACAATGAAATGAAGTCACTCTTTGGCGATTATATGATTAATCTGAAGTAAGCAAACAGATTAATCCCAACATTCCATTCTAAAAATCAGCTGTTGAATTGAATAAAAAAGCCAGAGAATGGCCCCCAAAGAGTCTTGCTATTGGTAAATGTGATTTGAGAGTTAATTTCCACTTTCTGTAATTTTCCCAGTGGTCCTTGCACCATCTTCCTCTAACTTTGATACTTAAAAAAAAAAAAAAATTATGTATGTTTATCTCCACAGGTTTAGGACATGCTTTTGACCTTGTATGTTTTTTCACTACTTCAGGGATTAAGTTTAGGTACACTAGTAACAAAAACAATTAATAAATAAGGAAGCAGTGAGTAGAATGTAAGACCTTGATATGAATGGAAATGAGGTTGCTGAAGTAATTAATTAAAAATGTCATTGACTGCCATTAAGGGAAAGATTAGCAATTAAAGCAGAGAGGTTTTGTTAATTACTCAAGGTTGAAGCACAGAACAACCTGAGAGCAATGAATTCATCAATGAGTATCATTTCAAGGGAAAACTGGGTAATCTTTTCTCATTTGATTGAAGCTGTGTTGAAAAAGTCTGAATTAATAACAATAGCAAGAGGCTTCTTAAAGATAAACATGGTAAGATAGATGCCCTTATGCCTAGATATTTCATGTCTAATAATGACATATCACATTTGTAAGAATTTCAGTTTTGAACAGGTGAGAAAGGAAAACATGCTTGTGCTAGGAGTAAATTAGAACTCACCAATTCATTTCACTTGTCTTGAGATTCAAAATTCATTTGTCTTAAGACTTCTTAATTTGTTTGATTTGTTTTGACTCAAAATAACAGTGATTTTCAATTTTATCTTTCTGTTCTAAGAAATAGCAATTTAATACAGAGTAATTCATTATAATTTCACCATTCTCAATGCCTATTTTTAACACATTATTTCTCTTCCAATCAGAAAGATTACACTCTCCTTCTATATATACTGTGGAAAAAGTTACTGTTTTATGCTAAAACATTAGCACAATAAGAAAAAAATGTTCATGAACTAAAATTTTATTTTAAAAACATTTATTTAAGTCTTTAGCAGATTTCTTAAAATTGATTTATATCTTACATTTACAAAAATGCCAAGCAAAATTTTAACTAGTCTGATTTATCTGAAATCCCTAAGTTTTAGGTAATTCTTGTCTGTATTTTGCATTTATTTTATTCAAGTCCTTATAGAGTGATTCGGATCAAACAGTTGATGAAGTCAGCAAGATAGTCTGCTTTGTCAAAGTTGATGATATTTATGCTTGAATGCATGAGAATCCACCTGCAGTGCTTTTGAAAGGACAGCTCCCAGAGCCCCATTCAGTGATTTGATTTCAGTATCTTGGGAGGAGCCCAGGGATGCCATTTTTATAATAACAAAAATTCAGGTAGTTTTGATGCAGCAAGATAATCTCTGCAAAAAAAAAATAAAACAGCAGGTTAAAATAGCTCAGAACCAGGTTTCCATTTCATTTTGTTTGGTATGTATTTGGGTCCTAGTGTAGAACTGGTATCATTTTCATTCATATTAATATACCCAGTATTTCTGGACATTATTTTAATATTTTATGAACTATATGTGGTTTCCTTTAACTTAACTAAAAACCTTTATATGCAATTTGTCTTCATTTCTATTTCCAAATTTCACCAAATGGTAAAAACAGTATTTTAATCAATAACTAAAAATGAATTTGGCTTGCCTATCATGAATATAAACCTGTGAAAATATCTGAAATGCTTTCACTAAATTTGACCATTTATACACCTAGCAACAGAAGTCTCTAAACAGATGTCTCTATGATCTAAGACTGGTTAGGTTCTCAGGATTTAATTTTCCAGCCAAGGTATTTTTAAGCGGTTCAAGAGCAAAAAATAAATTTATAGGATGACCTTTCTAAACTCTTACTATTCAGATAATACTACTTCCAAATTGGAAAGGCACTTCCAAATAGCACTCTCTCTTTATAACTAAAATTGTCAGATCTCTTGTGGAAGAGAAAATATAAGATTCTCTGTATAAATAGTCAAGGGAGACATTGACTGGGATAAAATCAGTGGTCAGTAGCACTTGCTGGAGCATTATCTTACATGCCTCATTTTTAAATTCAAATCATTATTGTGTAAACTCACTTTATGTCAGAACAGATTTCTATAGATTTTAATAAATTTAATTACTTTTTTAATATTATCATTTTAGTAACCCAAAAGAGCCAAAAGTAGTCTATCAGGGAGCATAAGTAAGATGTAGTTGTTATGTATTTGCCTTTTGTCCTTCCTGGAAATTTTTTAGGTTAAACTTATGACATTTTCATATAAAATGTATAAAATTTCTTCCAAACAGCTGCACTGTACAATTGAACTTGGATAAAAGATCCAATGCCTCTGGAGCTTTTAGATATGAAAATGTTTATTTTTATTAAATCTTTATCATAACAAAGGCCTGTACATACAACTTTTTGGTTTACATAGGTTTGGGCACTTTATTTGAAAGAATAAAATATCAATAATATAAATTTGATCAAATAATTATAGTATTTTGGCTCTCCACAGTTTGGATTTAAAACATATGGCAGGTTAGAGTAGGTTTTTTGTTTTGTTTTTAGTGCAGAGTCTGAAGCCATGGAAATTAGACAGTCTCTTAAAACCTAATATGCTCCTTATTCAGTAGCATATAAGCATGGGGCATAATACAGATTGTTCTAATAAAGGATTAAGACACAGATGTTTTCTGTGTTTCGCATGATAGAATAGAGTACGCTAAGCTCCCTTTGGAGGCCAAGTTTTCTGAATCAACTTGTTTATGGAGCTGCTAAGACTTCTGGCTTTATTTAGAAAAGTCTCAATAGGGTATTTGAGGCCAGGCTCTAAATCCTCACCTGAATTGTGTCAGTTTACATCTCCACTAATAACCCAGAAAGGATTAGATTTATATCACTCTTTTCTCTGTTTGAAAACAGAAACTCTTTGGTCTCATCTATCATACTTTCCTAGCCTGTGAAATGAATGATTTGTCTAAAGGTAATATCCCCTCAAGATCTAATATGCTATGAAAATATAAGATAATTTAGATCTTTATGGGACATTCTGCATTGTGATTGCAATTATTTCCTGATTTAGCAGTTGTTAACAGTACTTATCAAATTGTTCTGAAAGAGAATTTATTATGTTTG